>NC_048901.1:19334779-19549605 GCF_011077185.1 Oxyura jamaicensis | reverse complement strand
CGAACGGCTGTGTGGTGTTTAGCTGCCAGTCGGGTTAAACCACAACACTCACCTTCACTTCAAGGCTTTAAAATGTATTCGCTTTTTGTTTTATGGAAGTGTTCACGGAACCTTTAGCAATCCTAAATCTGTTTTAATATCTTAAACGGATATTTAAAATCCTTCATTGTGTAGCATTACTTTATGCTCTGCTGTACTCCTCTAATTCTTCAGGAAAAAAACATCTCCCTGTAGACTGCGCCAGCTCCCTGTTAGGTCTTTGTTCCTATTTTTATTTATTTATTCATTTTTATCATGGACACTCTCAGCAAGTCTGGGAAAATATCACTTTCCTTTCCTGGACCTCACACGCTGAAAGGACTGTGCTGGTTCAAGAAGCAGGGGAGGATGCAAGACCAGCACAAGTATTGGCATGTGCTTTGCGGAGAGCCCTTGAAATGGGAGTACAAATGAGGGCAGGAATTTGAAGGTTTTGTGGATGGAAAAGAATCATCCCCACCTCCAAAGCAGTTCTCCCAACACCCAGCACATCTCCTTTATGCTGCAGCCTCTCTGTCCCTGTTCCCTGGCTGCTTGGACTCCTTCAGTGCTTCACCTCGCTTTCCTGCCATCATCCATGTTCTCTGACTGACTACCCATGTCTCTGTTCCAAGTGTCTGCTGCTTTTAGACATTTTTGGTCCGGGCTCAGCCAGCAATATCTTCGTTTTGGAGGGGCAGAGAAGTGAGAATGCCGACTACCTCTGTGTCTGCAGTACGCAGAGAGATGCTATACATCTGTTGATAACATATCAGCCTGCTCTGGTTCATTTGTTTCAGTGACGTTTTCTCAGCTAAATGAGAACCCACCACAGAGATTAACGCAACCTGGAATGATACGAGAAGTATAAACCCGTATGTTAAGCTCATTTAGTGGTGATCTCACCATTTTTCAGTCCTTGGCAAGGCAGGAATAAGGGAAGCAGTGTGCAGATTCTCACCAGATTTTGCGTAAGGGGGGGGGGGTGCTCACTTCATCAGATAACCCATTTTCCCATGGCTGTGCTGAGATTTCTCTTTCCCCATCCTTCCCCTTCTTTCACAGGTTCTTCACTCTGTGCAGGAAGATGGGAGTCTTCCTCTCCTTAGACACCAGTTCCCCTAATTTTATTGACTGTGTGCCCTACGGTCCCCTTCTCTCTCTGCTCAGTCTTTGCAGTATTGCAGCATCCTCTGTTGCCTTGCAGAACTTAAATTCTCTATATTTCTAGCTCTGCACCAAAAAGTTATGAGTTCCTCTGGAGGGACAATGCATCAGGAACTCCTTGACCCAACGGCTTGCTTTCATTTGATTTGGTTTCTTTGTGCTGCAAATGTTATTAGTGCACCCTTATTATTTTTAAATCTTCCCTCTAGCTAATCAGTAGTAATTTCCTTAACAGTATTTCTGAATTAAGATTGGTTTCAGCAGTTTGGTTTTAGAACATTTTAAAAATATTCCCAGGTTATTTTATCCCTGGGCAAAATTTCCAAATGAGCCTTCTGCAGCATGCTTACTTGCACTTCTTGAATTCCAAAGGCATCGAGTGCATATAATTCAGATTAAATAATCACCGCATCTCACCCTAAGTCTTTCAGTCATTTGTGATGGCACATTGGTGAAAAATATCAAGCTAGAGGGAATCTTGATACAAGTGTACATTTAATTCTTTTAGGCATGCCAATTTAGTTCATTATTATCTTTATTAACATTTTCTAAAATTCCTTCTCCAAAGAGACATGTACTAGCTAAAATGAATCCCTAGCAACTGCAGTCAATTTGCAGATGGCTAGGGCTATAGGTTGAATAACACATGCACACAAATGAGAAGAATCCTGTGTTTTTTGTAACATTCCGATGGTTTAGAGGAGCTTTATTTATCCTTTATTTATAGAAGAGTTTATCAGAAACCTCTTCCACAAATAATCATAATTTAGACCACTGCTCTGCATACTAAGTAGATACAGCAAATTTTCAAGACAATCTCACTAAGAATATGGATTTTAGAATAGACTTGACCTTTAAACAGAAAACAACAGTCCACATTAACTACAGCATAGCTGCCACTCCATTTTAATTACATATAGAAAGCTGTGAAACGCAAAGTGAAGGTTATATAATTTAAAATTGCAGTCAAGAACTACAAAAATGATCATTGAAGAGATTTCCTGCAGAACATCCTGTCATTTTTCTGGCATATATCATATAACCATTCATAAATAAAGTTGTACAGTTCCCTAAAATAATAGTGGTTCATCACGCACAAGAGCCCAGTTAATACTGTTGCAAGATTTTTGTGTCATTGAGGGGTAGGGTTTCAAAGATGCAAATGGCTGCTGCTGCAAAACCTTCTGCTGTTTTATAATCGAGTGAACACTCTACTGATGTTTTAGTGATAAAATATGAGTAATGGCATTTAAATAATAATACCAATAATAAATGAGTATTTTAAAAATGCAAAATAAAGCTAAAGGTGTGAGGCATCTTGATATCTACAGATATAACAGATCACTGAGCACTTCCAGGCCATTGCACATACTCAGCTAAAGGCACTTCTCAATAAGTACAAAATTTGAGAGGGACCAACGTTGAACCATAAACATCATATATATTCCCATATCATGGTAAAAACTAAAGGATGCAAACAGTGAAAACATGGGAAGTGATTTGTGCTTGATTCAGGTTTCAGTGTAAGTAAAACTCCTATTGAAATTCATGAGAATTGTATCGTTTTTAACCGGAATTGAATTTTGTCTGTTGGTAGTCACTGGGAAAGAATACAAGTGAAAGTACTTCTGTAAATGCATGGATCCTGGATAAATATTTTTCCCTTTAATTATTTTATTGTATGATTGAGAGCAGGCAAGTCATAATTTCCTGTGCAGCTCAGTAGATACTTGGGTTGATATCTGCCCAGTTATTCTTCTTTCATGCCCAGTTTTTGTTAAAGTTATTTGGTGCAAACCTGAATAGAAGGGTAGTGCAAGTCAAATGGAGTTTTTTCTGCAGAATCACCAGGCACATTTTGTTTAGGAAGCACTAACTTACCAGCTCCCTCTACTTTCTTTTATAGCTTCTTAGCAAATATGGACCTACCAACAGCAATCCTGGTTTTGAGTGCTGTTACATGATCTAATAATTTTTTTCTGTTTAAGTTTGCAAACATAAGTCCTCAGAGGAGGAATTCCATGCAAAAACTGCTTCTATTTGGTTTGCTTTCTGTGGATCTTTTCCCTTAAAATTCTCCAGTATTTTGAAGGCTTGAAACTGCCTTGAAGTGACCTTGCTTGTCCTAAAACCAAAACCAAAACTTTCCTCCAACAGGAAGATTGTAAAGCAAGTATTGTCAGCATTTAAAAAATTGTTGGGATTAGAAAAATTACATTAAAAAATGACAACTGATATGATGAGATTTAAAAACAAAAACATTTGATAAACATGTTTGTATTTGATATAATACTTGATCCTTGTCCCTAAATCACGTCTGTAACTTGTGTTTAAAAAACTAAAAAAATAAAAAAAAAACTTCATGCAAATGTTGCTTAGTTTTGAGATACCTTTCAGTAACTGTAAAATACAATATTAATTAAACTATTTCTTGCTCTCATTTTTTAGTATATTTCTGAGGAAGAGAAGCCAGTTCTGAGAGCTTTTTTTTTTTTTTTTTTTTTTTAAAAAAAACCTTTAGCAGCATGAAAGCAACCATAGTTGGAGGCAGGTAACTTCTTGCTGTTCCTGCAAACCCTGTATATGGGAGTGTGGCCATAATTCTCTGCCTCTGACAGTCCTAGCCATCATGCAGTTATCCACAAGAATGTGTTAGAATTGCTCTAATTAAACTAAAAAACAAAGAAAAAAAATCGAGAAATTAAAACAAACAAACAAACAAAAGAACATCCAACACAAGTCTCCAATTTTTCTTTCTCTGTCTTAGAATGTGGAGAAATACAGTCTTCTAAGATGACCAGTTGAAAACAGTGGAAATAAGTTCTCCATTTAAAAAAAAAAAAAAAAAAAAAGCATACTTGACATTTTTTAAAATGTAATTTAAGCTAGTTGAGGATGAGGCTTCCTATAATACAAAAAAATATGGTAAAGGCAGATTTTAGCTAGTTTTGTGAAAAATCTTTGTTGAAGACTTGTGGTGTAAAAGAGCAAAGGATGGACTGTTTTAGAGACTGCTTTCAGGAATGGTATAATCCTGGACACAGAGCCTTAATAATGAGAAAGACCAAAAAGCTAACAAAATGTCTCTTAAGGAAAACCCTTTGAAGCAAATGCATTTTGAAAGCCTTTCAGAGCTGGATGAAAAAAGTCTGCAGAATAATTTCAGCTCTGATACAACTGGTTCAAAAAACACAGAAGAACTGAACAATGACCTAGTTACTAACCATAGGCAAGTCTATGTCTGGTATCCAGGTGCAATTGTAGGAGTGTATTGTGTATGTGACCCGTCAAAATGCCAGAGCCTGTTTCGCTGGCTGGACTAAAATGTCCCAAGAAAAAGCTTTCGTTCAGAATTTCGCTTTTGAGCAGCTGGAGTCACAGCACTTGACTGCACCCACCACTTCAAGCTGCTATCCCAGGAGAGAAGTATCCACTTAAAAATGATCAGAAAAAGTAATTGTGAACTAAACAAAGATGAAAAAAGGCTTCCCTTTTTTTCTAAAATGAGGAATTTCTAGTTTTTTTTTGGTCTGCTATGCGGTCTCTTCCACTAAATTCAAATACATCTAATGTCTGACATCTCACGTAATATATATTAGTTACTGTGTTTATCTCATTCATTAAGACAGCCTTAATGTGAATTAATCATGAGGAATATCTGTACTGTCCTCATAATTATTTCTTATGTTCTTGTGCTCTGCAGTTCAAAGAGAAGGTGAACGATCAATCACCAGCTTGTGACTGGCCCAAGAGTAGGTGTGTGTAAGAAAGAAGATGCTTCAAGGAATTTATCTTCTTTCCACTGAATTATGTTACCATATAGAGTTAGTCTTGTCTCTTCTAAGATTCACTGCTTCGCACTGATACCTTCAAGGGGCAGACAGAGGTGAATAAGGATAGAAGAGGTCTGGCAGCAGCTTCCATTGTCACAGGGAAAAGCTTCTTAAGTATGCAAGAAAGCTCCTGCTGCGTTGTCATCAGGGAGAGCTGTTCCTCTACTGCGGGTCACTGCTTGCCAGGCACGATCTCGTGGAGTATTTCAGAAGGTGTAGTAGTATGAAAAGCTAGAAATAATATTACTGGCAGATGAATTTCTATATAATTCTTTTGATCAAAAAAATTATTTCAAAATTTTTTGTCATGTCTTCATACATGTTGTCCTTTCACCTACAAAATTCATAAGACTAGAAGAAAATCTTACAATTGTGAAATTGAGAAATTTTATCAGCGTGGACAGTGTTAGGCTCGGGATCTGATGGGCGAGACTAGCTCTCTTCTGTTCAGAAGTATTCCTGGTTATCTTATTGCTGTTGCCTTAAGGCATGTAGAGCTGCTCTGCCTGGAATGAGCTTTCGTAGTTTTTTCAATTTTCTTTACAGACAACAAAGATTATTTCTTCACAATGTGTATTGCTTGTAAATATGTTCCAAAAATGTAAAGAGAAATGAAACAATGTTGAGGGGAACCTTTCCAGTAGATGGTGCAAATAGTCATTATTTCTGAGGCTGAAGATTGTGCATTCTTTGTCTTGTCTGTTGAATTGTGTTTGTTGAAATTCGAGCAATGGAATAGTGAGAAAAACTGTAGTGAGAAATAGTGATGGAATGGAATAGTGAGAAAAACAATGGAATAGTGAGAAAAACTCGCTGGAATAGTGAGAAAAACTGTAGTTGAATCAGGATTTATGAGAGTGCACGCTGACCTCTCTGTTTCTAGGATGTTTTGTTTTGGTTGTTGTTGGCTGTTCAATATCCTATCCTGTGTGGGAGAGATCATACCAGGGGAAGAGAAAGAGTTGAGTGCAGATTCCTGTAGCATCTTGTAGTTCGGTAATAATGTCCCTAACTGCTTTTGTTGAAAACTGTAATGTAAAGTACTATTACTACAATAATACTGAGCATCTCTCTCGTGCTATAAAAGAGGCTGACCTGGATCCCAGGCTGTGGAAGATCAGGGAAGCTCTGTTCAGCTCCAGAACTCCGACAGGGCTGCAGCGATGGTGAAGCTTTTCTGGTTCCATTGAAATCAGTTGTATGATGCCAGAGGCCAAACTACTCCATCCTCTCATCAAATTGCCCAGATTCCAGTTTCCCTGCAGACTTTCCCGTATGTTTTAGGTAATTTAAACATTTTTCCATCTTAGCTTTGCTACAGTTTAATGGGACCCCACTGTACAAGGTGAACAATTCACGGGTCCCTTTTCTAAAATGAAGCAATTCCCATCCTTTGCACGGCATCTCCTCTCTTTCTATAGGATTTTCTGTCCCTGCTGAGAGCATAGGAACCAACTTCACAAATTCTCCATGGTGTTTCTGCTGACACATAACACAGATGAATGCTCAGATGTCTGTGTGAAATTTGGCTCAATTCAGAAATCATCACCCTAACCTTTGCAAAAGCAAGCTACTAATTGCTCTATAGTGAGGATGCCTGGCAGGGCCCTACCCTGAACTCCCATTTAATTACTGCTGTTTTTCATAAAAATAAAACTTTTTAAAAATGAAGGGTAGCTATTTTTGAAATAAAAGATAGATGGAGCTGCCATATAAAAATCTTCAGATTACTGAAAAGTGCAGGGTATAGTATCACAATTAATGATCAACTCACAATTCCAAAGTATTGAATGTATTTAAAAAAATAAATCTGAAAACCTGGAAGAATGAAGAACTTGGTTTTCTTCGTGGTACAATTTTGTAGTATCTGATACCTCAACCACATGCTTACGTGTCACTTGTAAGGGAAGTTTGATTTCCAAAATACTACATACTTGAAAAATAGAAATGTCTACTGATTTAATCACAGAACTATGCTATTCTTATATACTGCCTTTTTTTTATATTTGTCTTGGTCAATTGTGGTCCACTTGAATTCATTGTCATTCAAGTATATTCCCAGTCCTCACTGGAGTCCCTTTCTTCCATCTAAATGTATTTATAATTCTAGAGTGTATTTTTCCCCAGTCCTTTTTCTAAAAAGATAATTTAGAGACGTATAAATGTGTGTAAAGATTTAAGGCATCAGAACTCACATCAGATATGAAAGATATCGTTTTCTTTTTCACAACTACATGCTCACTTCTGCAAATTAGATAAAATGCTGCTTTAACTCTGATGTGTGTACAGCACTACATGATTAGGCACCTCTGTGATTATGTTCAAGTGCGTGATGTTTGGCCAAGCAATGGCTACAAGTACTCTGTAAAAGAGCATTTATTATACTCTGGAAAATTGAGTTCTCACTGGCATTTCTGAAAGTTCAAGTGTTCTCTAGATGCAATGGATGACCTCCTCTTGTGTGCATATGTGCTCATCTGCATTTTTGAGGTAGATGTCCACTCATCTTTCTATGTACTTGCACTGCGAACAATATGTTTTATTTGTGTGTACGGCAAGCGTGCATAGAAATAAAGTCAGCGTATGTATTTCAGAACACTGTGCATGTACGGAAATGCAAGTTGATTGGGAAACAATCTTCTCTTTCATTTAAAAACTGTGCCATTTCAAAATTGCAGAAATTGGAAGCCTGAAGATTGTAAGGCTATTTTCTATATATTTTTGTTTTGGCACAGCCATACTAACTCTAAAGATGAAACAATTTAACAAAGTTAAAACAACATAGTCTAAGAGATCAAAATACTAAAGATAGTTATAAAAATTAAATATTTGAATTGCACGTGAAAAGATTCAGAAGCACTTAATGTAATATTTCATGTCAGTTGGCACACGCTTTTTTTCTTTGATAGTGTTTGCATTCTTATGACACCGTTCTTGATGAACATTCTTGACCTGCAGGAGGGAATGCCTGCTTTTTTATTCCATACATGATAAAAAGCCCATTGAAGGAGAACAGTCTCCAACTTATGGATATTTGTGTTTGAGACGAGCCCATAAAACCTGTGCTTTGCTTCAATGTGGCCTTGAGAATTTTGGGGTTCTGACATCATGGGAATGGATTCTGGTACAAAGGAGTTTCACTGAAAATTGTAAAGCCAGGTGTGAATCTAACTCACTATGTACAGGTGTATCTAACGATTTATTTTTTTTTTTTAAGATGTAGCATTACAGATGATCAATTCTGTATGTTTTTGTTAATTTTTCCTCAGTCGGTGTAATTTGTAAATGTGTATTTACATGAATAATTATCCCTGAATAAGCTAAACCAAGCAGGTTGGTAAATACTGATTACTGTTTCTGCTTAGGAAAGTATGATCATTGTGGCTTTATGCTTTAGCAACTATTGCTAATATTTCGTGTACAGGAAAGAAACATTAGAATTCGAAATTTTGTCACTATTGAGTTTTGTGAGATGGCAAGTGATCAGCACCACTTAATGACAGCTTAAAATAATGAAATTTCGGATATGATTTTAAGCTTTAAATGATGATGTGTCCTTCAACGTTTTATAAACAAATTAATATTCTTAGAGACTTTAAAATAAATACTGATTTAATATACCTGAAAAAAAAAAAAAAAAAAAGTTTTATTTCTGGATACCTGAAGAGCTAGACTAGTATTTTAGTTTAATTTAAAAAGATGAAAAAACTAGGTTTGCCTCACAGGATATCTTGCTGAATATCATGAATTTCAAAGTTACACTCATATTAGTTTTGTCTTCTGCTTAGGGGAAACTGGAAGAACGTGATTGGGGGCAGAGGGGAGAAAAAGTAGAAATGAATTAAAAGAAGGAAAAATAAAGTTCAAAATAGATATAGAAGGAGGAGTCTACTGGATAAGCATTATCAACAGGGAACAGACTATGTCAGCTCAGATTTATCTGGGGCTCTGTAACCATAAAACACAGAAGAGGTTCTTTTCTGTAGGCTATAAAAAGGCTTCGATCTTAATTCAGTCTCCCTGGGAGACAGCAGGAAAAAAAAAGCGCTATAAACTGCAAAAAGCAAGCAAGCAAAGAAGTTAAACTCCAGTGTCTTTCTAAAAATGCTGCTGGAAGAGCAAAAGCAACCTGTAGGAGAAGCTTTAGCAGAGCCCTGCCTGGAACGGAGCTGTGTCCCCATTCATGGGAGGACGGGCAGATGAGCACGGCGAGGGGACATGTGAAGTGTGTCTGTGACTAAATTTGCTCTGCAAAACCAAACTGTCGTAAACTCTGAGGTTAAGGGACAGAATTGTTTTCTCCTATTTTGGTATTGCAGCACTTGAACAAATTACAGTTTTAGATGTCACTGCAACACAGCATGCAATTTTATGTAATAAAAACTAGACACAAAGAATCCTTTTTGACTGTAAGCTGACACTGTGAATCATATTGAATTACTCTGGAATTTCACTGTGTGAGTAGGAATATTGAAGTAAGGAAAGAAAGAAAACTTCTAGAGTAAGGTGCAAATAACCGTGTAGAAAAGAAGTCAAGAATCTGTCTGAAGGAGAATAAATACTTGTAGGTAAAAAGAACTAGTTATTTAATGAGCAAGTAGGCATTTAATGATGTCCCCAAACACGCATCTCACTGTGTAGAGCAATATTGAAATTCTGTGATTGAAATCTGCCCAGACATAAGGTGCAACTCTAAATATCATAAGCAAGGCAAAATCAGCTTCAGTTAATCCAGATATGGCATGATTACTTTTTTGGGCTCAGAAAGCATGTTCAAATTCAAATTGCACAATTCATCCATTTTTGGTTTGCCTCAGATAGGATAGCTGCTTGGAAATGCATTAGGTTATTATTTTGCAAGATTATTCTTTCTCTTCCCAGTTCTCTAGTAAGGCAAAAAGTAGCACAGGATTCCCGATCCTTGAGCTTCTAGAAAATAAAGTCTGGATAAGCGACATCTGAATCTGGCCAAGAGGGCAGGAGGATTTACTTAGTTTAACTAGTTTACTTGACATTATTTTTTTTTGCAGGATTTCTCAGAGCCATTTCTGTGTAAGTACCCCAGAATTTATTTACAGGGATTCCCTGATGACTTGGGAATGTCCAGGTTTCACAGGACACACCAGACATAGTAAGTAATACTTGGTACTGAAAAACGGCATGCCTGGGTTTTGAGGCTCTAAGCCAAATTGCTTATAAAGTAAACAGACAGTGGAAAGCTCACCGGGGATTTCAAAGATAGTGTCATTTGGAAACTCATGTAAATAATGGATGTGATACCTCGTCTGCATGCAAACCAAGTTTTCAAGACATGATTTTTTGTTATATAGTAAAAGCAGCACAATAGGAAATTACTCTTTCATGTGAAAAAGAGAACCGAGAACTCTCCAAAAAATCACTGCCATCTGCATCAAATTATTTCCTGATTTGTTCCTATCTTATCTCTGACTTGTATATATTTTACTAAACGTTGAATTACATGGTCATGCCTCCCTAGATCTTGTCCTGTTTTGGTAATACCAAACCTAGCAACAGGAACAAAATTTACAGCACTTACTCTTGGCTTCTGTGAGCCATAAACATGAAGGAACAGACTGACAGATCCTACTCAAACCGAGTGCCATTGATGTAGAAGTGTTTAAACCACACATTACTTTCTTAGTTCAACCTTCACCTCTTTAGTTGAACTAGAGGTGGTAATCATGTCTGCCACAAAACCCATAACACGTCTTTTTGTTCTCTCTCTGCCCCCACTCTTGCCACCTGTTTATTTTTTGTGTGTGTGTCTAGAGCCAAGGGAAGAACAGAGCTTGAAAGAGAACTCTATTAACTTTTTTTTCTTTTTTTTTCTTTCTTTTTTTTTTTTTTTTAAATATAGTAAATTTGTACAAGATGGCTGAGGCTGTCCATTTTGTCTTTGGCTTGCTCAAGCAATAGGACAACCAAGGAGGCTTGGGTGGTGGGAATCTCAGGCAGACAGCTGTGCTCCCCTGATTATTGGCCAGGTGTCTTTGGCAGAAATGGGAGCAGCAGCTCCTGTCAGAAAGCATAGCAGAGTGTACACTAACAAATGATTTAGCATACTTGGACACAAGTCAGTTATCTCCCGTTTTCCTTCTTCCTTTTCTCTAATTTTAGAGAAGAGCTGGTTTTATGTTTGCCGAGTTTTCTTTGCATTTGTGGATGTCCAGCTTTGATCTACAGCTAGCTTGAGTTTACTTTTATGCTCTGCTGAATGCTGCCTTCAGCCTCAATTTCAGAGCTGTGCAAATAAATTATAGTGAAGTGTTTAATTAAAGTTAGGCTCGTGTCCTGATCACAGACTACTGTCTTCTCAGATACAATTTGCAAATCTATTTGGGAGTTTTTACTTCAGGCAGGATGAATACTTGAAGATTATTTACCTGCAATGCATCACGTATTGGATGTTTCTTTTACATTTATTGGGTCAACAACCAGAAAATGGTAGCTGAATGCTGAAGGACACATGAAGGGCATTGATCTGAATGAAAGAAGGGGCTGTAGTAAGTGTGAGCAGTGTCTGAACTGAGGTGTTGATGCTTCTAGAATAAGCTATCTGCTCTTTGGACAAATTGTCTTAATTCTGAGGAATAGTAGCCCACAATAAATTGTATACATAGCATTTAGTTTTCTAAAATACGGTAGAGTTTCTTCTATTTCTGTCATTCCTTGATGTATTTGTAATTGCCATAGTATTTGCAAAGAAGGTGAAACTTTAAATTGCATACACCATCTTCAAGACTCCAGCTGCCACCTACTTCATACAGCTATTCACACTTTTCCTTTCCAAGTCATCTTTCTCTTTTTCACCCACGCCTGGACGAAGTATGGTGTTTTATTCTCTTTAATTCTGGGAAGAAGTAGAAGAGACTGAGAAAAGACCCTTGACTGCCTTGACTGGGGCACCTTAACTTTCCAGGTTTTATAGGATTTTTATCATAATTTCTGAGATAGATGTTTACAACTCATTGAGCATCATCTTGGGGCTTAGAAACTAATAATAAGTCTAACATAAAATAATTACTTTTCCTAAAAATGTTTGTTTTATTACCTACCCTTACTTCATTTCATGCATGGGGGAATACTACTGAACACCATATTGCACATCGCAATTTGTTCCTAAATAGTCGTATCTTTCAAACAGCATAGCACGAAACAATTTGAAGAGTAAGTACCCAATTCAAATGGATAAAACAGCTCATTGTTTAGTCATTTCCTAGTTTTAGGGTAAGAGGATTTATCCTTCCATATCTAAATCAAATACACAAGTGCTCTTTTTCAGCACCTGATAAAAATCCTTTTTCTCCTACCGAAGGAAAGCAGTTTATCAGACGTGGGTTATTGCAGGTGGGGTATTTGGCTTTCTTAAATCTGGAATGTGTAAGATGAGAATTATATCACTTTGTAAACGTCCCTAAAATAGAGTAACCAAAAAAATACATATATTCGTTGTTTGCAGAGTTTAAAATGTTGTGACTAAAATGGACCTTTATACAATATAAATAGCTATTTCTTGGTGGATTATTGAGAAGGTAGCATTCTTTGGATTAATATAGGATTCTCTAACATTATTTTAAAAGTATACTTTAAAATATTTTATTCTATGCTAGAAATAAAGGATCCAATTAATTAAGCACCAGTAAAAACAAAACTGAGCTAGTGTTGCTGTACTGTATATGTAATATGTTGTTACTAAGTACTACAAGAAATATTTTGCTTTTTATTACAAATTTTACTTAGGTCTTCGAGTGCAGAAGAAAAGAAGGGATAGGAATCTTTTTTTAAAAGCGTTGTTATAAATTTAATGTTCATTAATTTAATAAACGTAATAGTTTCTAGACAGTCCTACCAGAATGTTATGATTTTGTTCTAAACTCTTACACCGAGTTAGTTCGGGGAGGAGGAGACACTTGTAGTTTGACTCAAGATAATATTTTATTTTGTTTCCTTGTAATTTTAACTGAAGTCTAGATCAGATTAACTGTGCAAACCTCCAGCTCCAGGTAATGTTACCAGACTGAACTTGGATGCATCCATCATATGGAAGACGTGTTAAACTCTTTGTTATACACTCAGCTGCTTTTTCATTTTCTAATGACTTCTTGCATGTAGTCTCAATATATGAGAGTATTTAAGAGCTTTGACGTTGGGGCTTACTTTTAACATTTGGAGCAAAGAACATGGTACGCAGTGTTTGGGGTAACAAGGAGTAAAATTGGAGTTCTCACAGAATTAAAAAATGAGCTCTGCTTTTGTAGGGCCTTTTATTTAGTCTGCTCTTGTTAAGAGTGTATATTGCCTGGGAAGGACCGGTGAACAGCTCTTGAAGAGGCAGTTTGTATCCATAAATTAGCAAAGAATATCCAAGGGCAGTTGCTAAATGTATTAATAATTGTGCAAACGTAGTTTTCTTGTTTACAGAGTGGTGGATAGTACCCTGGAGGAGCAGCTAGCAAAAATGATGCAAAGAGAAGGGGCACATGAATGTGGGCAGGCATCTCATTTTCACACAGGCATACTGTAGAAGCAAATGGTTTGATACTTCATTATGTCATATCTTTGTGTATTGATTTTGCCTCAGGAAAAGTCAGTGTAGGTTCCCATATGACTGATGAAAGCTCTGATTTTCAGTTTGCTTGAGGGTAAGTGGGAAAGGCATTGCGTCCAAAGGAATTAGAGTAGAGGTCTCCCCAGAAATCAGCCTATGCATAACCTCTCAAGCTGTAAGACTTCTGAGAATAATAATAATTACACTCCTGTGTACCTACTGACACAGTAGTAGGTACAAATTAAAATAAAGCTGAGATCTACAAAATAAGGCAAAAATTGTGTAAACTTCAAGGAAGTACGACAATTAATTCCCTTTCCCCATTTGAGATGAACTGTGTATAACCAGGTTACTTCTGTGAGATCTTTTCAGATAGGAGTATTAAATTGGGTAAAATACAAAATAGTTTCCAATAGTATAAAAACTAATTCTCTTGATTTTTTTCATGCATTTCAGATATGGTGATTACACAGGAAATTTTATATTGCATTTCAGCCTATAGTCACCATTTGAATTTTATATGAAAGAGTTTTCATGTTCTTTAGACATTAAAAACCCATATATTTATAAAATAATAAAACCCTGTATGAAGTGCCAGATTTTCTGTTCCTATGTTTTGGTGTTTGGTGTTAAATCGGATATGTGCCTGTTGCAGAAGTGTTTTATTACTTTGGCTGAGCTTTCTAAATATCTGGTTTACACAGCACTGATGACATGTTACAAACTTAGGAACTTGCTAACTTGAAAATGTTAAAGAATGCATTTAAGAACACAGAGACTTTGGAAAATATATATATATATATATAATATATATATATAATATATATATATGAATTCATCTTAAATGTAAAGGCACAAACTCATAATTTTCAGATAGAATTGTATAAGGATAAATACTTTCCTAAAATACCCATCTTTAGGAATCTAGTAAAATTTTGCACATCCTACATAGCCAGAGTAACTGTTGCTAGAATTTAAACAGCTTGTGTGAAATGTCCAAAACCAGAACTGTTGCCTTTGGCAGTGAGTCCATAGTTACTGAAACTGAACTGAAAGAGAAGCTTTTCCATCTTGTACTGCTCATCTCATTTTAAATTTTAAACACTCATGTAAGATTCTCGTGTTTTCTTATGTTTGTGTTTCATGTGGATACTGTGTAAGGAGTTTAGAGGTACCAGAATTTTGTTTATGATGTACTGAAAACTTCACAACATTCTAAAAAAAAAATAATTATCCTAATACGTGTTCTCTGCCAGAATTTAGTACTATAAATGTGTGAGAAAAATGCCCTTGGTCATTTTTAAATTTTGTGTGTATATTTATTAATCTTTATGTATGCTTTCATATTTATAAATCTATTTATGTTTACTCGTAAATCTATTTATGTATGCATATTAGGTCCTTGAAAACTCTTCTTGGAGTTTGTTGTTTTTTTTTTCCTTTACAGCCAATGCTTGACACTGAATAATAACGTAGCCTACATACTCTTGCAGTGTCCAAACTGAAGTGCTGAAGATCTTCATGCTTTAAACATTTTGTAGTTGGTTGGGAATTGATTTACATAATATAAAAAATATGTATTAATAGAAAAGTTTAAGCATCAGAGTGGTGTAATCAGTTGTAAATGTGGTTATCTAATGCTTGGATAACTGATAAGAAAATACTTCAAAAATTAAGCAAGGTTGTTTAAGGATCATACGAGATCCCCTAATTAAAACTTTGTATTGGTAGAGTGTGTATCTTTAGATGTTGTCTTGTGGTCCATATAATCATTCACTCTTTCCTGAAATGCTTTACAAGACTCCATCTCATTTTAAGAAAATAAGTAGAGGTTAGTTATTATCCCTTACATGGGTTTAAATGCATTCCTGTAGCTAATGAGGGGAAATTCTCATCATAATCAGCACCGTTTATTGGAGGGGGGTGGGGGGGGGGAAGGTATTTTCTATCACAACTGAAGAATTGTGATTCCAAACCAAAAGGCAGCAATGTATTTGTCAGTTTTAGTTCTCAAGCTCTTTGCTATTATAACTATTGCCATGACTAGCAAATGGGGTTAAGGTACTCGCAGAACTCAGCCCAGCAGCTTGTACTCATGCAGACAACTTTGGTTCTGTGCAAGGAGCACCCTCACTGACGCATGGTTGTAGGTGTATAATCTGAATTTTGCCTTTTCTTTACAGGCAGAACTTGTTGATATACAGTATGGGACCATAGAAGACTTGATCCGGATTCAAGCCATTACAAACGTGACCAAAAAAATTGCACTTTTGAAGCTAGGACAATCACCTTTACTTTATAAGGTTAGTCTTATTCTTGCTGTATTTTAAATGAATTATTTTGTGTGTGTGCTTCAAAATACCAAAGCTAGGCCTTTTTCATTCTACCCCAAGAAGTCAGGATTTACTGGCATTCAGATTCTTAATGCTAGGCACTTGGATCCACAGCCCCTCTTACATGTTACAGTTATTTATTTTGCTGCATATTTTACAGTGCCCCAGTACGATGCTGTATTTTCCCAGGTGTACTATAAACCATTTGGCAAATAAAGAAATCCCTAAAAGAAATAATAAAGGACAAGGGGAAAAAAAGGCAGCCGAGATTAGGAGTGGTTGGATCTTTGTTAAAACTTTACATGTAACACCGTGGAAATCTTGTTTCCACTTGATTGTACGTGGTGCTTGGGCTGCTGGCTGTAGGTTAAGTGTGCTGGGAGAAGCAGCAGCGCACAGCGTGCTTACCTGACCTTCGGCTTACGGGGTCTTTCTAGTCCCCGTGGGCTGTGTCTAAACCCCAGTGCTTTTGGTCTCGCTACAGATGTGCTGCGGCAAGCACTGAGATTGTGAGGTTGTAAGTGATAGCAAACGCTACAGGAGGACTAATGCTGTTGGTTATGGATTTGTTAAACCTCGGAAACAGATTGTAGCTGTGCTCCGTGGAGCAGGTGCTATTGCCTTCCTAGCTCTTTCTGCCATCCTTACCACCTCAGAGGGAAGAAAGGGACAGCATGAGCTGGAGAACAGCACTAATTTCCATGGTGTTTCTGCTGTGTACCTTGAGATGCACAGATGGGCATTTATCCTCCCTGCCATTAATGGTCCGTCACTCTTGTAAAATCACAGGGCCTTGTAAAATTACTGGCCTGTGGATGGGCTACCAGCAGGTCAGAATGAGCACCACGTTCTTCTTTACTTTCACGTTCTTTGGTCGCAATTATGTGGGGAGGGCTGCTTGTGTATATGTGTGTCTGCTCATTCTCCTGTAAGTCCAGCCCTGGCAGAGAGCGCAGAGGTTGAGCTCAATAGTCCACTGGCACATTAGATATAATAGACTAAACATATAAAACATTTAAACTCTGAATGTCAACGGCCTTCTATTGCTAATATTTTATAAACAGAATGCTGTTTTGCCTTTCAGAAAATACACTAGCCCAATAAATAATTAAACAATTCATTCCCAATCCACAGAAGCAATTATAAAACAACAATAACTCCAGATCTTATAATTAACAGAATTAGGATCTGCTTTGTCGGCCATAGAAAGCCCAATCGGGGACCACAACACAGGTTCAGAAAATAAGCACTTAATATTTTTTTCTATAGGAATAATATTTGTCTCAATAAAAAATGCCATTTTCAACTGAGCAGCTTTAGCTCTTTGTCTGAATTATTTAGATGCAATCTAATTATGCTCGTGAAAGGTCAGTTATCATTGTTGGAACTTGGCTGTTGTGCATTATTTCCACCCATAGATCTTGCACTGCATTTCAATGCTGACTGACAAAAATAATGAAATAGCAGTTGGGGCTCATAATGTAGGAATTTGATAGAGATGCAAAGTTTGCTGTAATAGCATTGTCTACAGTGTCTTTGCAATGGACTTTTAACCAATTTAATTCTGTTCCTGTATGTACTTGCCAAGTACTTGCACAACTGAATTACCAAGTAGTGCAGCTGAAGGAGGGCAAGACTGTTGGTGCTGAGGACTGGGCACATCTCAGGAGCTTTCCTCTGGATCTGCTGCAGTCTAGTCCAAAGGAGTAAATGCTAATTGGTACCTGAAGTGTACTAAAGGTGCTCATCTACTTTTCCAAAAGCATCCATTTTGCATGTTCAGAGAGCATGACACAATATGAACTGATGTGTGGGGAGTGGTGATGATCAGAAAAATCACACTCCTGATCTGAGCTAAGATGGCAGGGCACCCAAACGTATTTGATGTCACTTTAATAATGCTTACTGAAATCTTGAGGAGAAAACAAAACAAACAAAACAGCAATTCCTCAAACCCATGTTTTGTGTTCTGCTCACGCAGGTGGCAAGCTTGCCCTTTATTTGTTATTTCTTCTTTTTGAGGTTGTAAACATTTTTTTTTTTGATATAGATTGTGTCTCTTTGGCTGTGAAATGGCCATAATCTTTTAAAAGTACGAGGAAAATATGTGAGAGGATAGAAATAGTCTTCTTTCGTAAGGAATGTTTGAAATAAAAGAGAAAGATTGCATTAAACAGCAAGTCCTCCTAGTCTAAGTGGGCCCATATCTCAACGCTGAATCCACTTTTTGTCTCTTTTCCCCCTAAATTTTGTTTCTGTATTTACTGAGTTTATTTTAGCAGATGCTTCCCTCTGCCTATATTTTCCTTATCTCTGTTGTCCACGTGCTTGGTTTAACATCACATTAAAACAGAACACTAGTTCATAGCAGAGCTGTTACTATATATATATATATAATATTTCACTGTTTTTCTTTCCAATTTCTATATTTAACTTGCATCTTTCACATTCTAATGCTTTTTAATTTCTCATTATTATTACTTCATATTATACAAATATCTTACTTGGGATTTGGGTCTTATTTTTATAGATGCTGCACTGAGATGCCTAAAGAGGTTTTATCTTAACACAATTTCTAATCTTGGCTTTGTTTTTCAGTTTTGCATTTTCCTTTGCAAGGGTATGCTTTTTGTTTCTCTCACTGCCATCTAGACTGTTTTTTTTCTATGTTCTTCCTATTCTCACCTTTTGTGTTTTCATTTTATTTATTTATTTTTAAATGTCACTTATTCTTTCTCTCCCTATTGTGTCCATTGGAAAAAGGCTGAAAGAAACGATAAACTGCTGCTGACAGAAAGCTCACCATGAAAACTGAAGAACACTTCAGTGCTTTTATCATGCATGTGAAAAAACAAAAAAGAAAAGCATGTGGTGGTAAAATAAATAAATAAAATAAAATAAACAGTTATCAAGGGGATATTTCATAGAAATATGCCTGTGACAGAAATTTGAATATTTTGGGGAAAATAGTGTTACTGGCAGTATTTATCATGTTTATTTTAAAATGAATGTTAAAAGTGGGAGAAAAGAATGATAGATGTGATAGCCTTTCCTCAAGGGCTGGAGGAAGTTATAGTATGGAAAAGGCAGAGTCATTTTCAAAGGCAACCAAAAGGTTTAGGAATTTATGACTCCCAGCATTTGCCTGGATGATTTCCTGTAGCAACACAAGAAAAAGCAGCTGACTGAACAGGGGGACATACAAGGAGTACTCATATGACTTACCATACCAGCCTTGGTATGGCTGTGATGCTAGTAGTCTTTTGCTACCAGGCACAGCACTGAATAACCGATGGACAATTTGTAAGCTACTACGGCTACTCCTAAAGTGATTCTGTGGCTACAAACCGAGACATTTTTAAGAGCCAGATTATTGCTGAGTAAAGAGTGGAATGGATTTGGAACAAGAAAAGCATTCTTAAGGAGAGAGATGAAACTAGACAAATTTAAAATGGAAGTGAAGCACACCTTCTGGAACCGGAGTTTCCAGAGCGAAGGTGGAATACTTGTTTCCTCACACCTTCCAATTCAAAGTGACGGCCTTCTGGCATTCTGGCTATAAGGAAAATGTACCAAAGTCACTGAAATTATGTTCTGGTGGAACTCAGGGTATTGGGATCACTGGTGAACTTCAGGAGCTAGTTACATCCACTAGTAGGTCACAGCACACTCACTATGTCCTTGAATAAGAAGAATCCATAAATGTGGGGGAAGATAATGAAACTTATTACCAGTGGTTAAGCAAATCACTTTTGTGATGTAAAATACCTTCCTTGGAAAGAGCAGCTTGAGCTGCCTGCTGTGTTTGTAGACAGAAACATCCTCTTCCAATAGCAGAAAATGTGTGGTGACAAAAAGACTGATTAAACCACCTCACTAGCACACAGCTGCTCTGCCCTAAAGCTTGTCTGAGTATATGTCATGACTGTGAACACATAAAAGAAGCCAGAGGAGGGTGTCTTTTTTCAGGAAGAACTCCACAGTAATTTCAATATTCACCCTCTGGAAATATCATGACCAGATTCATTTTTTGAAGAATGTGGTGAGTCTTGATCGTGATTTAATCTTTTGGTTTTGGGATTCGAGGAAAAGACATAATTTCTATCCTAAATTAACTTTTAATAGAGTAACAAAAGCCCTGAAGGCCAAACCACTTCATCTTTACAGTGTTCACATATTAACATTTTTTTTTTTCACATCCATTAAATGAAGATGTTGTTCTGATGTGTAAATATCTGTATTTATTTTAATAATTTACAGTCTTCATAAATATTCATACAATTGATTTTTAACTGTCATAAAGTTTAGAAGTGTGGATGCTTGCATCTTTACGCAGAGGTTATTGGTAGGCACTTACAAGGATTTAGGAAATAGAAAACAGTCTTAGGATAAAAGCCATTTGCAAAAAGGTTTCTATTTAAAAATTGCATTTTAAATCAACTTACTTTGGAAAAAGTCACTGCACGTTTCTACTGTCTACATTGTTTATTTCTTTTTTTTTTTTTTCATTTGAAGTTTGTGTTCTTCTATCCGTCATGTTTTATGGCTAGCAGATATAACTGTAAAGATGACATCTGAAATTGCCATTTAACTAGGTCTCTCTCCCTCCCTCCTTTCCTCCCCCTCTTATATACATACACATATATGTGTGTGTCCATATGAATGAATATACATGCATGTGTATATATTTATAAACTACATAGTTTTTCAGGGATCTTAAACACCTGGTATATGTTTCTTTACAAAGGATGCTGTTTTTTTTTATTATTATTATTTTGTAGGATGATTTTTTTTTCCCAAGGCATATAAAGAGTTTATATACCTATTTCCCATGTGAGTGCTGTGGGATATATAATATTATATCCCTTTATGAAGGCCTATGTGGAAACTGGGGCCAGAGGTGTAGGTAGGTATGAATAAAAGTTATAGAAGCATATAAAACTGGACCTGGAGATCTGGATCTGAAGGGATCGTATAGTCCATTCCTTAGGGGAGATGTGCTTATATGTGATTCCTGATAATTCTTTATCTATTTTAAGGACTTCAAGTATAGAAATCTGATAATTTCCCTCAATAATGTTTTCCAGGACTGCACCATTCAACACTGCATGCAAATCCTGTTAATTTTGCCCTTTGTGCTGGGGATGTGCCCAGCAGGGCTTTTCCATTAGCCTTTGTATGCCCTGAGTTTATAGGAGATACCCTCCTTCAAGTCTCTTGCTTTTATTTGTGTTCTTTATCCCCCCTTCCCCCAAATATTACCAGGTTTAGATCACTCCTGTTCCTAACCTTCCCATTCTCAGCTTCTTTCATCCATTAGAAACACTCCAGTCTGAAAAAGGCTACCTTTTTTTTTTTTCTCCCCTTCCTATACCAAAAAACCTTCTTTACCAAGGCCTTCACGAAATTTACTGGCAAGTAGTCTGTATGAAAAACCTGTTTATGTAATTGAGTTTTCACACTGCCATCAATCCTGCTTCTGATGATGCTTTTGGTCAGCTATTTACCTCTTCCCGATGTCATGACTCATGGAATGATAACGCATAAGCTATTTGGTTTCGTGATTACTGAGAAGTTTTGTTTGTTCTGAAGAAAGAGCATGGGCCTTCCTTCATCTGAAAGCATATCAAATTTAAATGATTGATAGATGGACTTCAGTTACGTTCCTCCTGCTTTGACTGATAAGAGTATTTCTTTCTTTTGAACAGAAGGGACAAACAGTAACAGCTAATTAGAGAAACGTGGATACACCCTGCCTTGATGTCATCAGTCTGTTCTGGGATTGGGTGACTGAGGAATTCACCCCCAGCCCATTGAGTTACACGTTCCTGAGGTTTAAAAAAAAAAAAAAAAAAAAAAAAAAAAAAAGTGTTTTCACGCAGATTCATCCCTTAATGTTTCAACCTGAAATCAATAATTTTTATTTGCAAACTTCTGAAACAGCTTTAAAATACGAATCTGAAATAGTTGACAAAAAATTTGCTCTTATCCCTTTAGTCAAGTGCACTGCAGCAAATAAAAGTAGAGAAATAATTCCTTCTTTAGGCAGCAAAATTGGGGGAAAGTAATTGACCTCTTGTAAGCAGAAAGATGAGTATGTAAGGGGTGGGGTAGGAGAAGAGCAATTGATGTCTGAGAGGAAGCGCAGTTGTAGCACAGCTTGTCGATATTCTCTAGCAATTAACATTTTGGTTGCATCAGTAAAAGGACGCTGGGTTACTACTCATTTCATTTTCATTACACAACCCTTGGTATGTTTGAATAGAAGGAAAAGTATTCTATTAGCAGAGTAAACAAGGGGACATACAAGTTAATAAGAAAAGGTAGATATTGATTATTCTGCAATTCTGATGACAAAGTTTTTTTCCAGGTTTTGAGATGTCACTGCTCTTTTGCATGCATACCTGTATTCCCAGCTCTAGTTCCTATTCTCTCTTTTGCTTCTGGAGTGATACAGAAGTTCCTGAAGTCTCTTAGATACTGGGTGTGTAGTCCTGTTATTTTCAGTAATGCTGACCACTAGTTTTTCTCTTCTGAAAATAATTCTAAATATTCACATGCTCAATTGGCTGTTTAATTGCACAACGTTAAATTCATCTGTTGAAAAATTACTCCAGCTCCTATTATGAATCACTGCTTCCTGAGGCAGTGGGATGACCATTTTATAGCAGGTCTCCTCCATTTAATACAATACACTTAAATTGAGTGAGAGTGTAAGTGGCTGCTTCCATTAAGAAATGGAGGACGGCAGACTCTCATTAAAAAAATTTGATTCTGGGGTCTTCTGAAGCTCTTGTTGGATTTTAGAGGTGTGAAGCCCAAGCATAATTTTCTGTTTTATCAAGCCCTTAAAAAGTGAGTAGTAAATGCAATCATCCAATTTACTGAGTGCGGTGTCCTGATAAATGGTGCAAAGTCAAGTGAAATGGCTTTGCTGTGAGGCAATTGTTTTGAAGCAGAGCCGAGCAAAGAAATCCATTGCCTCAATTTGTACCTCGCAGCCTTAGATCCACACAGCTGATCAGCCGCTGTGTGCAGGGCAATGGGAAAGACCGACGCACCTTCTCTTTCCATCAGAAAGTCTAAACCATTCACATCTGGTTTTCTGCAGATGCAGTATGCACTAGCCAGACTTTGGCAGTGCCCTTGGCTCTTTTTCTGCTGCTTATATATACGGAATTATAGGTCTTTTTTTTTTTTTCTTTTTTTTTTCTTTTTTTTTTCTTTTTCTTTTTCCTGCCCAAGCTGCTAATTGAGCTGGCCCTTCACATTTGTTGAACTTGGGCTTCACAAAAGAGGCACTGACAGACAAATTATCTGGGCCTATTTTCATCTCCAGTGTTTCCAGGCCATACTGTTTGATTTCAACAACAGCTGAGAAAGTGCAAAAGAAAATGGAGTGTATACAAGCTTTAAGTAGAGATGAGGAGTGAAGATACAGAGCCTCATTCTGCCTGGCCTATCTGCCTGGAGGTTTTTTGAAAGCACCAGATACTGACGGAGGTGGAGCAATGCAACCCATGCCCTTCATCATCCCAACCGCCCGCCCAAACAGCTCTGCAAGGGGTAATTACAGCCCAGCAGTATACGTGCTGGTTATTTCTTAAATTTATAGCGACCAGAGGACAAGGTCGTTTTTCTTCAGACAAGTTTTCTTTTTCTTTGTAAGTACACCCCTCACTGTACGTTTGCATTGTACAACTTGTTCTGTAGTAATTACGGGTTTATGGTTTCATTAAAAAGAGGTTATGCTGTTAAAGGGATGGCCTTTTCAGGCTTTTTTAGTATTTTTTTTTGTGTTTCAAAGTAATTATTTCTTCATAATCGATTTATTTATTTATGTATCTGAGAATTGATTTGAAAGGTATCAAAATCATTACTGTTGAAACTATGAAAAGCTGAGAGTATGGAAGTAAATAGTTCTGTTCCTGGTACCAACATTTTCTTTGATAAATCAGAACATTGCAGATTACTGCTACTTAACTACTCATGCCTTGTTGCTTTTTTATTTTATTTTGATTTTTTTAGTCTGTACTTTAAAATGCGTCTGAGTTAACATAGTTAAGCAAAAATTGTTTCAGTAATCCTGAGAGTTCTGTGAATAGAAATAGCTTTGAAGCTTGTCATACAGTTTAGGAAATGTAGCCAGGTCCAGAACTTAGCTGGAATGGCACTTAAGTTCTGCATGGCTTTAGAAATTCATCTGTGAGAATTGGTTCATAAAATCAGCACTCGTGATTTATGTATGAAAATCTGAATTCTGCCCTTTCATTTCAAATACACCCGTAGTTTGCAGCATTGTGATCCGAACTTTGAGTAAAAACACGGTCTTGCTGAATGCTGATAGCCAACCTTTTCATTGGTGTCAGTGGGATTAGGTTTTTATACTTTATATTCTATAGCCTATAGAATTTTTTTGATTATTTTCCCTAGGGTTATTTAATGCACTCCTTTCAGATCATCTGTAGCTGAATTTTGTGGAACATGGCTGGGTAAAATACATAACTGCTTGTCTGCAGGGTTTTAGGAGGTCTTTTTTTCTTTCTTTCTTTTTTTTTTTTTTTTTTTTTTGAGAGGTGGAAGGGTGCTTTTGGCATTCTATTTTTTCATGTGCTCTATCTTTCCCTTGATGGTGCATTTCAATATCAAATTTTAATTCATATTGGATTAAATGCAATTTAAATTAAATTGCACTTTAATTTCATCTTTAGGTCTGAGTGGTTAATTCCCAGACAATAACATGCCCAACAAACTTAATTTTTTCTTCTCTGTTAGTCTAGATCCAGGTCTAAATAAATGGCAATTTGCTCAAGCTTACATGTCCTAATGCTATATTCTGATGTTTCTTAGTGGTTTTGGCTTTTGTGTGTGTTTTCTTTCTTTTGGTTGGTTTCTGTTTTTTTTTTTTGTTTGTTTGTTTGTTTTTTTGTGTTTTTTTTTTTTTTTTTCAGTATGGAAACGGTTCTAAGCAACCTTCTGAACGCAGTTTATTCTCCATATTTGAAACTGAAATTGTGATAATTTGTGGTGGTTTTATTAAAAAAAAAAAAAAAAATCCAATGCTTTTTGATGCAAACAGCCAACCATGAATGTTGCATGCAAAAGGATTCCTGGGCTTCCTGATGTTCACTGGGAGATGAAAACAGAAATTGCATTAGCACAGTCTCCGTAACGTGAAGTTAAAATTGGTGGGGGCTGCTTTCCAAAACCAGTTTAGGATTCCATATAATAACTAGTAACCTTCCATCGATCATGGAAAATTTTACAGTTCAAATTGCTCTAAAAATCAAGTTCTTGATCAGGTAAAATATATATATATATATATATACACACATATATATATATATATATATATATATATACTGTTGCTGGTGATAGCCTTGCAATTGTAAATAATCCTGGTATGTGCGTTGGCCAAGGTTTGTCAGGGCACCACCAGGTTATCTCTAGATACAGGTAATAACTTAGATGGAGGACAGAATATTTGCATTCTGCGAAGGTTGGAGGAGTGCCTGCACTGACAGTCCAACCAGTTATTTATGGTTTTCCCCTGTAAATTGCTATGCAGCCATCGTGAGAGCTCCTACCACACAGCATCAGCAGTGACCTTGGGGTGACCTAGCGAGACCACCCTTCCACTAGCAGGAAGCATATTTTTAATTTCTAAGTCAATCTTGGTTTTCCTGAGAGTGGGAAGTGATTATGTTGCCTTTTATAGCTGTATTCAGTTACATGGGATGGTTTTATGATATAAACTGTCCACTAGGGAACTGACCTGACAACTCATTTCAGTCTGGCCTCCTGCTGTGATCTCAGAGAAAAAAAGATAGCACTTAATCCATTTAACCGCCTGACCATGTCCCATCCCTCTTTATCATATTACAGTGTGTAACAGCAAAAGGCAAGTCCAAATCTGCTGGTTCAGGTGATTCTTGGATTCCGAGTTTAAGAAACCTTTCTAACAGATTATAAATTAGCACACATCTGCCTGCCGTAGATGTTGCTCTCTTAGTGACCAGGCCCTCCTAGCAATGCAGGGTGTCATGGACACGTGTGGTACGCTGCAACGGCTGTTTGTAATATCAGATGCAGGTTGTGCCCAGCAATGTGGTGGCTCCAGAATAAGAGACTTAAAACATGAAGCTTAAAAAGTGAGATAAAGGGAAGACATTCCTTTTGCAATTGTAAACTAGCCTCCTTTTTCACATGAGAACTACATGTAGCAGCGATCCCATTAAATAATCTTGCTTTAAAAGATCCAAGAAATCAAGTGTCATTTTTGCACAGTACTTCACTTGGCATTAGGGGGAGCATCCTTAAAGGACACCTTTTGCCTTAGCCAAAAAAATGAAAGTGTTGGAAGGATGGGTGATACAGCAGGTAATAAAAAGAAATTTTCACTACGAAGTATTTTTTTATTTCGTTCCTTCTCAGTTTGATGTAATTCATCACAAAGTTGCTAATTATGAGAGGTTGAGATCTTATTAATATGACAAAGTTTATTTCTCAGTAGAGGAATAAGCTTGATACGGTGAGGCTTCTAGCATTCTGCTTTTGCTTCAGAAGAATATAGAAACATAGCCTTAACCTTAAGGACATGAATATTCCCTTTATGTGACATGAGGAACATAGTTAAGTGTGTTGCTTAGGATGTTTTACAGGAACAATTCACCTTTAGCAAAAGAAACCATGTCTTCTGTTTTTATTCAGGTAAAGCTCTCAGATGATAATGAGGTCATGACCATAGCACAGTGCTGTTACTGGTGAAATATTGCTACCTGAGACTGTGCAGTGAAATGCACAGACAATCACTTCATAAAAAATGATCATCTGCTTAGTCTTCTGTCATGAAGTTTTTATTAAATGGAAAAAAATCTCCATCATTTATGATGAGAACAGAAAAAAAATATTCCCTGTCAGCCTGGTATCCTTCTCCGACATGAACCACACACAAGGTTCAAGTACGCAGTCAGCTTTTCCTTTGGTATGACTTTACCAAAAATGTCAGTCTGTGGTGATATGACTTCCTGAAGTGGAGAATGTTAATCTGGCCCATCTTGTTTAATTATCATCATGAATATTTCATGGATTGGTGTATTCCACTTCTAAACTTCCACATCATCTTGTGGTTGATGAGTTCCACTGATGATTTCTTGATGCAGAATTCACACCGAGGAAAGCACGTACTTACAATTCTGGCAATGTTTTACCACTTATTACAAACCCAAAAGAGATATAACAACCTACTCACAGAGTATATCAGACATGTAAATGACACAAGTCAGAGGGTACCAAGTATATGGTAAGCACAAGTCTTTTTCCTTTAAGAATCTTAGAAAAATAGGAACTTTTCCTCTTGGCCTCAAGACTAAGAAACAGTGTAATAAAACTCAGTGCTTCAGAAGTCTATGATCCCTAAATAAATAATGCGCATGTAAGTGGATTTTTTTAGTTTTTTTTTTTTTTTTCTGAAATTATGTTAGTTGATGTCTCATGGCCAAGTTGTGTTATATGATGAATGGCTTTGCCTCTGAAAAAGTTTATAACTACTAGGAAAAGAGATGCCTTTAACGTTGCTATTAGCTATTACCATATTCTTTAACTGCACTTCAAGAGGGGAAAAAATCATATTCAAAGGCAGATGTGTGCCTTGTGCTTAAACAGGAAGCAGCACTTCCCTGTAGATCTCCTGGTGTTGACTTAAGCCTTTGGAATGGTGCCTTCCCAACATTTCAGTCAATTTGATTTCAAATGGTACACCTTCAGTTTGGAAATCGGTTCGTTAATATTTTTTTCTGGAAATATTTTTTCTGGACAAAGCTTATGTATCTGGGAATCCACGTACTTCAATTTCCTAGCTAAAACCATCTGGGGTTTTTATGCCGATGGGTAATACATGATGTTTATTGCTTTATGGGATTTAGAGGAGAAAGGATGACATGAAGTCATAATGCAGTATTACAACTGTGATAATATATGGCTTTGAATTTTACTATCTGAATATAACTCTTGTACTTATTAGATTTATTTATTATAAATTAAGTTGAACACAAGCTGCATATAGACATAGAAAGCATATGGCTATGGAAATTAATGACTGAATAAATATGCAATATACCATAATTTTGGCAATATTAAAGAATATAAATAGAAGAAATGCCATTGGCAAAATATTCTTTAAGTTAAAAAAAAATGTTCTTTGTATTCTTTAATATGTACTTCATCTACTACTTCTGAAGGCAAATAAAACAGCAGTTATTCTCTCCTTAAAGAGGAATCTGTATGTTATTTCAGGTACACACTAATGTAGAAATAGTACAGTTCAGATCTACCGTCTACATAGTCATGCGTGTGACCTTCAGAAGCTTCGTATCTTCTTTTTGCATCTGTCTCAAAAGTGGGGCTGAGTGAGAGACTTTGGAAAGAACTACGTCCAGCGCAGATTTGTAAATTTAGAACTGAGTGCAATTGAGCAAATGGCTTGAGAGGATTTCTCAGACTTTGTGTTATCACCTGATCCCGGAACTCAGATTTGTACCTCTACTGCATTAGAATCATGGAAATCACAGACCCATTAAGGTTGGAAAAGCCCTCCAAGGTATCTGCTCCAACCACCCCCCTACCACCAATGTCACCCACTGAACCATGTCCCCAAGCACCACGTCCAGCCTTGCCTTGAACATCCCCAGGGACGGTGGCATGAGTTCATATTCACTTCTTCTAGAAACCAGTACGAACCTGTTGACTTAATGCCCTTTAATGCCCTGTTTTAAAGTGTGTTTGTCCATCACCACCATCACCAATTTGATATCAGCTCTGAAAGAAAGGTTATACAAAGATGGGAGTACCCAGTAGACAAATGCTTGTACTCAAATCCACAGATTTTCATGATAAACCTGGAATTTAGCATCAGTGATTGTGAGTTGAAATGAATGTAAATGTTGCTAAGGCAAACTTTGACGTCTAAGATATTTTCTAATAATCAGAGCTTATCTCATGGGGTGAGAAGAGTTCAGCAGGGCTGGGGAAGATTTTTTCTGTCAGGGCCGCTTTTAAGCTCCGAATCTTCATGGAATGTCACATGAACATTCTTCGTGTTGTCTACCAAAGTCTTATTTCAAGGGACAGTTTAATAGGTGCTGGCAAATAAAATAAAATAAAATATTTGAAAATCGTCATCTTTAAGTCTTGCAACGGAACTGTTCAGCTGTTCAGCATCTCCTGTTGGCATATAGGCCCTTGCTGGAAACACGGACATTATTTATTTCGTTTCTCTGAGTATGAGATTTCTACTCATACAGTTGGCTGTTTTTTATGTTCTTTGTCTATTTTAGGATTAACCTTTAGCATGTCCTATCAAAAAGAATCATAACGTATCAAGTATTTTCCATCTCCTGAGAGTGTAAGGTTCACAACACATGGTTATAAAGCCTGATTCTCCTAGTTTCCTGTCAGTTTACTGAAATTTAGCAAGGTAAATTGGTGTAAAGATGATGCAGTTATATGCAGACCAAACCAAATTATGTAACTGTTAAAATATTAATGCAACTATATCCTAAATATAATAGATGCAGTTGTACTTTCCATTAATAAGCGATGTAGAAGTAAGGTTGCTGTTTTTAACCCTGAACTGGCTTTCTTTTCACCTTTTTGAACAGTTGTAAGCAATGGTAAGTGCAAAGATTACTCCTCACTACCAATCTGTCACCAGAGAAAAGCAATTAATGGGTGAGAACAGAAATTTCTATTTCTATTCTGTTTTAATTCCCTGCCTCATTTGCAAAGATGTTGCATGAGAAATTGCCTGTCTGAACTTGGAACCGTTCCCTGTTTTTCTATATATTCCTATGCTGTGCTGAACACCTGGGAATATGTCATCTTCATTTCTGTGTCAGACCATTCATTCATTGCATGGCCTTGCAGCATAACACTGTGTTGTGCTTAAGCTTTTGTTTGTCTGGGGGCTTGTAGTTGTTTTGTTGTTGGTTTGGGAAGGTAATGTATGCTTTAAAGGCTTTTACTGAAAGTTCTGTCTCAAGAGACAACAGAGATGTAACAACAATTGATTGATCATGGGTTTCACTATTTTTCATTCTTCTCAGTACAGTATTCTGTTTATGCCGTTTAGAAGTCAGTTCAGTGGAGTTCTAGGAGCTGTAAGTGGTGCTATATCTTTTCAGTGGGTCTATTACAGAGAACTGTATTTGCTTTTAACACAGAAGATTCTGAAAGACATTTTCTTTCAGTCTTTCCTTACCTTCCCCAAGTAATTGTCAGAGAAAGACAAAAATGACCTAGTCAGTCTCTCCTATGAATTTACTGTGGCTGCTGTCCGTGACCTCGCTGGGGAGAGGAATGATGGGGAGCAGTAGCGTTGCTCGTGTATCTTTCTTAACCACCCTTTGTATGACCTTGTTTTGGTATTGGGGTCTTCCTTTCCTAATCACCACATAAAAAGATATTTATGACAACAACTCAGACAGATTTTTTTTACGTTTTGTATTTTTCACTCCATTTTTTATGACAAGGCAAGGGCATCATTTTGGATTGATGTTCTGGAACTAATTGTATACTAGTCTTACTGCTTTTTTGTTGTTTTTGGAGGGTTTTGTTTCTAAACCGATGGTGAATGAATGACTTTGTACTGCTTCATGATTGCCAAAGTAATACGACTGCCATCCCTGTTCTCATCAAGTACTTCAACCTTGGACCTCCTTCATGTAGCTCTTTCTACTATTTCATTTTGGTGAAATGGGCTATTTAGTTGGTCACAGGAGGAGCCAAAGCTCTGATTTACTGATGTGCTGAATGGAAAGTAGCGAGAAAGAAAGGTCCTCGGAAGAGAAAACAAACAAAAACCCCTGCATGTGAAATGTGGACTTTCAGCTGCTCTATCTTTTGTGTAGATTTCCTGTAGCTGTGCTTTACTCAAGTTTTACATGACGCATCACTTTATGACATATTCCACAAGAGACCCTGGTGTTCAATATGAAAGATGTATACTCATGATGAGTTCTGTGTAGCATAGTTAGTGAAAAAAGTCTTGTGGAAAATTTTCCATTTGCAGAAATGCCAGGGAAAAATAATAATAATAAAAAAAAAAACTAAAAACAAAACAAAAAAAAAATAGGAAACTAGCCTAATTTTGGATTTGGGCATTTCTCAGGGAGTTTAGGATTGGAAGTTAGTACTGTTATTTATAGAGAACTTTTATTGCTAACTTTTTAAGTAACTTATTTTTGTATTTATGATAAATAAAATAACATACACTAGGACACATTCTTTATGATCATGTCTTCCATCGTTCCTGGCTTGTGACTTTTTTTCTAATAAGGAAGATAAATAAGTTCATTTCAGTTATTGATTTACTTAAAGGGATGCTAACCAAGTAATTAAACACTGCTCTCTTCTATGAATGAAAGTAAAATATTCATCAACCAATTAATAATCTGTAGGTTTCCAAGATTATATAGAGATATGCCTGAGGCTTACCTATAGCGTACTTTATATCATTGTATGTTCCACTTAGAAACAAAATTAAACCAAAATAAATTTAAAAATACGTAACAATTGTTTTTTAAAATGTCTAAGGAGACTGTTACATCATGCTCAAGGCATTTCAATGCCTAAAACCCGATAGTGTTAATGCCCCAGAACATATACTCCACGAGCAGAGAACATGTTTTGCACTTTTGAAGAAATAATGTAGCTTTTCATAGAATCTCCCCGGACAGTAATTGTGAGAATAATAAAATAATTAAAGACTTTTTTTTTTTTTTTTTTTTTTTTTTTTGCACAGGTCTAATGAAGGCAGTTGTATTTTAACAATCTAGCAGATGCCCTGAGATGCAATTACTGAAGGCAGCAAATGTGCCTTAATTAAAAATCTACGACTGATTGTTATGTGGGTTGTGAGAACATCTGCTAATATCTTGATAGATTCAACGTAACATCCATGCTCACAGAGCTAGCAGTGTCTAAATCCTACTTTTATCTTGGAGATGGTTGATCAGAGAATGACTTGGGCTGTTTGCATTTCAACATTACTAACTTTGAGTAATGGAAAAAATATAATTGAAGCACGCCAAGGATACCCCAGATATGGGCTACATCTCTTATCCAAGTTGAAAAAGATTGTTCAGAGAATCAAAGATTGCAAGTTTGCATTGGTGTGTAGTTCAGTACAACAAAATCGTAGTTAGTGCTTTCTTAAGATGTCCATCTTCCTGTGTGCTGTCAGGTTATCAGTTTTAATATGACTGTTCTGTCAGACAGATGCCAATGCACTGGAGACAGGACACAATCTCACTCTGTTCCAAATAGATAGCGGATGATCTTGAAGAAACACCAGTCGGTGTGAGGGTATTGCACCCAATGCCATCCACAGTGGCGTTACTGAGGCTCTGTAGGTCGCTCATGGTTTGGATACATCACAGAATATTTTAAGGCAAAAGCCCTAAAATATTTTCTCAAAACATGTATTCCTTGAAGAACGGAAAATTCTCCAAAATGAAATATATAAATTCCTCTTGGTTGGAAGGTAAAGGCTAAATTGATAGGCACCAGTATTTTATAATTTTTTTTACACGTATATTTAATAGTCCTTACATTAGTGACAGCTACAGATCCTTTAAATGCACCTGTTTGCACTTTATTTGTGGTACCGTTTACTGAGGTTCAAGTATCACTGCTCCTGAACATGACAAATTCAGTCTTGAATTGAACTTCAGTGTTCAGTTTGGATCTGAAGAGCTAAATTCCGAGCTGCTACCACACGGATGGGGAGTCCGCTCCTGCCCTCTGTGCTGACGCATAGGGGGAACCTGCTCGTCAGCCCTTTACAGAGCTCCAGGTATTGTGGGCTCATCTTGCTACTTAACAGCATGGAGTTAGCGTGTCATTATGGCTCAGGTTTGAAGAATAGAACAGAAGAAAACACCACAAGCTGAGCAAGCTCATTTTCTGACACCCAGAACAATGGCCTCCCCGGTCTGACTGCTACAAGGCTGCACAGCTTCTGGTCCCTGGCGGTTCAGGAGCCGAAGCTGGTAGGTTTGAGTGCACCAATCAGGGAACGCTGCTCCCCCAGCGTGAGCGGGATTGGATCATGCAGTTAATCTGCCCGGCAACCAGAAGCTTCCAGAAGGAGAGTTGGGTCCTGTCAGCTGAGAGGTGTTGGAGGTTGTGCTGGGTCCTGACAGGGAGGAACCCCCACAGACAGGGGTCTGCCTCATGGCACATCCTCAGACAGAGTGCTGCACTTTTGGTGCTGAGGAAGCCTTATTCACCAATAGCGTCGTGCTGTAGTGCTCTGTGGAGCTGGAGGCTGCAGCAGGAAGGGGTTGGTTTTCAACACGTGCACCTTTTGTGAGCGGTGAAAACCCAGCGTGATGGAGTGCCACGCAGGTGGTAGCCTTCCACCCGTCCTACCCTGAGCACACCCCACCCAACAGCTCGGTGCTACCAGTGCAAGAGACCCCACCTGAAGCTGCGTACGGCAGCGTGCAGCCAAGCTGAAGTTAAAAGCCTCCATCACATAAGTTGTTAGGCTTTGTTCCGTGCGTGGGATGTCTCCTGGCTGCCGCATTCAAAAATGGTGTGGAGAAACAGCCTGCAGAGGCCTGAGGCATCCCTGCAGGGGTGGCTAGGTGCATGAAATGTTTGCTGTGAAGAGCATGGCCAGTAAAATAACAGAAATCATGGTCTCCTTAACAGAGAAAAACCACCTCTGCTATCCGTGCCCTGGACAAGGTGCAGGGCAGTGGTGTGGACTGGTCAGCATGGCTTTCCATAAGCAAAGTGCCATGTGCAGGGATGTAGTATTTATAAATTACGTGTGCAGACTTTACAACATCCTTCTTGAGGTAGCAGAACAAAAAAGGGAAAAGAAATTGCACACAGTTGTCTCAGGGCTGTTGTTGCATTGGCTGTTTGGTGGGTTTGGATTAAAAGTTCTGGAGAATGCATGAAAAATAACCTAGAGTCTAATCAGTTTATTCCCAATGATTTACCAAGATTTTAATTATATGCTTGTGTAATTGTGTTTTGTATGACAGATCTTCAGCTCTGTTCTCTCTGTAATGGAGTCTAAACATAGCCTAAAATAACTATAAATGTCATCAGAAGCAACAGTTTCAGTATGAACAAGGAAATGCTATTGGCTTTTTGGAGGTCACTCATCTGGACATTCATCCAGACTGTTTCTTCTTTTTAATGTTTACTGAATATTTAATGATACTTATTATACACACAGTGTTTTCCTGCGTGCTTATTTAAAAGTGAGCACTATTTCCTGAAGATGTAGGAATGCAATAGCAATAGGAAAGTCTTGGCGTTATATGCTCATCAAATAATGAAGCATTTTTTTTCTGGACTGTAAGCAATTCAATTATTTTCTTTCTGGAATAAATTAAGTAAAGCTTATTGAGTCCAATCGGCCCTTGTTTCTAGGGAATTGTAGTTCAATTTCATTTTTAATTAGATTGAATGTTGTGAATTTCTTAGCAGTGGTAAGCAAGATCTGGCAATAAAATATGCACTCAATTTATATTAAAAGTTCCTAAAATCTAGTGCAGGGAACTGGCAATATATCTGGCTTATGTTTAATCGTCCAAGTACACTATTGTGAAAAAGTTCTTTTTTTTAAAAACGGCTGATGTGTAACTAATTACTTTTCTCTGATAAAACTGTATTGAAGATGAGCAGACAGCAAACAGGAAAAAGTATGGGACAAAATGTTCAGTTTGTTTTAAGCTTAATACCATATTTAAGACTACATTGTTAAAATATTGCTGTGCAAGGACTGCAGGGTTAAAGCAAACTGCTTTGGGGTTTGGAGATGGTGGGGGAAAAAAATCTCAAGAGGTTATTTCATTCTGACTTCTGTCTTAGGGGCTAGTGGACGACAGGCTGAATTGTGATATCAGTGCTTGGGAGCTCTCAGTCCACACTGAGATCTGCCTTATAGTAGCTCTGTTTTATTCAACACTTTATTCCTTCCCTTTGTGTGAGTTACTCCCACCTTAGCATCAGAGAAGCTGCAGTTCTTTGCGTGTCTACTGTGATTCCAAATACTGATTGCCAGTCTTGCTTGTATTTGCTTTCCTTTTTCTTTTGTTTTGTGATTATATAGCATCTTATCCATGATCATACAACGTTGATGGACTTCTGTGTGAAATTTGGGTGCTCTAACAGTGCCATTCCTTAGACACGGACAGTTTTGAGCTGAACTGGAAAAATACATTTCTTTCATCATCCCCTTGGAGTCAGCCATTAAACGGGTTATGTCCTCTATCTCATTGACGCTACTGAATTTTACTCATTTACACTACACTACATTTACTATTAGTGTATTGTTACTAATACAGTACCTTGAGGATGGATCAGTAAAAGTCAAAACTTGGTGAGATGGTATTTTGCCACTAAATTATTTTCACTATTGCTCCTGGACCTCTGATGGGAAATGTAGCAGCACGATTAAACATGGAGTAGTATTCAAAAATTAAGCTGAAGCCAAAATGGACCTTTGTTATCTTATTTGTTAGAAATATGGAAGTTGGAAAAGTTGTGTAAAAAATGTAGATGTGTATCTTTTTTTTTTCTCCTAGAGTCTTGATTGTGGTACTGTTGTGTCTTCCAAGTAGCCTGTATTATCGTAGGTAATTGAGAGGACAGTGGCATGTAATTAAATCTGCAGTATGTGAAGTCGTATTTTTCTACTCAAGCAATCTGTTTCAGAAATAGAAATACATTATGTCAGTGAGGTCTTCCAACAGTTTAAATGGCCCTTTACCCTTGCTTGGTAATTTTACTTACTGCCAATTAGTAAAATGAGATGGGATTTCCATTCAGAGCCTCATGATTTTAATTGGAACTTCACTAGAAAAGAATAATTAATAACTTGTAGCCTGTCCAGCTAGTAAAGCTGTGTCTCAGATTAATGAAGCGTGTCTTCTGCACATTGCTCTACGAATCGAAAAATGCACTAGTTAAAAACTGGTTAGTTATTTCTCTAATTAATGTTGATCATTGCACTGAAATATAATTACAATAGGAGATACAGCTCCTGGTAACATGTATGAATAAGTTTGATTTTAAACAGAGAGTAGTTTAAACAACTTCAGGAAAAATTGAAGCGTGTGTGAGGTTCTTCTGGATGCTGTTAAAAGGTTAAAGCCAAGAAACACTAACCTCCTTTTTTATAAGATACATGTTCTCCTCTTTTCTTAATGAGGGAGCTGTTGATTCTTGGAAACAACTCTTAAGAGTCATTTGAATATTATACAATTGTATTATTCCAGCTATAAACACCAGACTCCAAATGTGCACATAATAATGAACTTACTTTAAATTAAAATTAATTAAATTAAAATTAATATTTTGATCAGTCAGAATTTTGTCATAGATTGAATTGTGACTTTTTTTTTCAAAATTGCTCAGAATGTTTTGCCTCCTGTGTTTCACATATTTATCATTTACTGACTGTTAATCTTCATGCTAAAATCTCTTCCGCTAGAAGACTTTCTCTTCTCTAATACGTCACAGGTTCATACATGTTGTTTTTCATATATATATATAAATATATATATTTTTTTTTTAATCTGAAACATGGTTGTATAGTGTGTGTGGAACTATGTGAGAACTAGATCTAAGAGGAATCTTACCTGTACGGAACGGATTTATATTGTTTTATTTACTGATACTTTTTAAGCGTTACGTAATGACTGAAAGTTTGTAGGCTTGTGTAATACAGCTGAAAGCAGAATTACATCTAATAAGAAAAGTTCAGTGGATTTGTCTTGAACATAGTATTGAGGAGAAGTTAAATGTAGCAGAAGGGAACGTATAGTAAAATGAAGAGATCTGTTCCATGTTTTTCGAGCACCAGTTTGGTTTATCACATGCTGAAAAACTCTCATCAGTGTACATACAAACTGTGAAGTGCACTTGAAAGATGCTGTATTTTAAATTAGCTTTCCCAGATACAGTGGTAGTACCGCATCCTTTGAATAAGGGTAGAATTGTCTGTGGTGCCAAAGTCAGTTGTTATATGGCATTGTAAGGCAGTGTGGGCAGTACTCAGCTGCATTATCTTACATAACGTGTCCTTTGAAGAAAGACCAGGGTGTTCCGTGGGTTGGAGAACAGGATTTTCACAGCTTTGTTTGTCAAGGTTGAATTTTGTGGTGTCTACTTTGTGGTCCAAGTTCCTGTAGTCTTTTCCATCAGTCACTCTTCTCATGATTTCGTATGGTTTTCTTTGTTCCATTAAGGAGTGAGCTCCAACTTTTATTAATGCCTTCTTAGCGTGGTGCATTAGCAGGATCTGCCTCTTCTCTACTCAGTATCCCATTTTCTGTGAATTTGCAGGAATATGCTGAGATAGCACCTCATGTGAAACAAGTTTTCCGTGCCAACTAATGAGTTCAGTCATTACTGTGCTTCTAGACTCACAAATGGACAAGCATAGAAAGCAAATTAAAGACAACCAGGGATTTTTTTATGAATAATGGGGCTGATATTATACCCTATAAAGCACATCCATTGCAACTTTAGGGAAGGATAAAGTGGGAAAGAGAACTTGCACCAAAAACAGAGGAAGACAAACCACTGATACTGCTGATACTGTAGATATCCACATATGACACCATGACTGATTGCAGAGAGTGTTTCACAGAGGTGGAGAGCTGTTGACCGACAGTTGCACAGCAAGGTTCTTGTGTAGTTTGACCTACCTTTGGCACTATCAGTATGGGAAGAATTGCTAATAATGAGGAGCTATTTCAACACATGGTTGGTTGGTTGGTATAATCCAGTTACCTGCATCTTTTTTTTTTTTTTTTTTTGATGTATTCATAATCATCATTAACCATCCTGAGTAAAATAAAGACTTCAAAAATCACTAGCCACTACTTAAAATAAATGTCTTTTCACTGCCTCAAACACACCATCTTTAAAAAGTGATTTAAGGATGCCTTACCAGGTGTACAGTTTACAAGGCTGATCCATCCCCAGTAACATGGCAGAGCCTTTGGTAAAGCAGAATTTCATACTAGATTAAACCTAGTCCAGAACGTTTATGGGGCATTTTAATACACTGGATTGAAATAGTTACTTTTTTAATGCGTCTCTAAAGCCTTGTATAAGAAGGAGGATTTGAGCAGCCATAGACAACAAAGGGGTTATCCATGGGCACCAGCATCTGATTTATCTTCAAGCATTCTGATGTTTCCATTTTATCCTGAGATGTTTGTAGCTTTGGGAGAGGGAGGAGGCATACAACCAACACTGTCAGGGGCAAATTCTGCTGTTAGTTCTTTCTACAGTCTAAAATAATCCTTTGCTTTGAGTAGTTGTGTAACAGTTTACCTGAAAGATTTCATCTACAATCTTTAGCCATGTAAAAAATGCAGCACCTTCAATGTTTTGTGTTGGGACACCTTATGGCTTTTACAGTGTTGACTTATTTAAGATGAAAATGGAAAGAACAGCAAGTGTTTCTTGTTGGCATAGCTGTGGTATCACTGTTGGAAAGTTAAAAAGCAGCAATTATAGCTGAAATCTGAAAGCTGTTTCATAATCTCACATGTACAACACAACTTCTCACTAGAGATTGTAGCCATGGCAACATTGGTTGCTGCATTTTGTGAATAACTGTAGTTGCCTTCTCTGAGTGAAACAGAAATTCAATAGCGATTTCTATTAACTGCAAAGTTTAAAATATACATATATATCTTTAAATGACTGCATAAATGTTTGTGTGTTTTTTTTTTTTTTTTTCCCCCTATTTTCTGTGCTACCAAGTAGAGATGAATAAAGGGATTCTGGATATGGATGCTTGAAAGGAAAAGACAGTTGATATTTTCAGTCCTGACCGTTGTAGCATTTAGCTACAATGAATCTTCCTCCTCTTAGTGTATCCCTACCCTTTATAATGTGCTATCAAATTCTTGCTAAATATCAGAACAGGACGTGGGAACAGCACAATACAATAAACTGACCTACCAGTTTGGAGAATTGTAAAGCTCTTAATGCATTTTTAACCTTTTAAAAAATCTCTGCTAATTGCATTCTCTTTTTGCCTACTTGTATTCATCTCAACAGGGTTCTCTCAAAGTGACTATCCCTTTTCATCTAGGCACTGTTTATTTAAATACATAGCATTACACAAGATTCACCAGTTCACTCACGTGTGTTTATCTGAATTCAGGGTTACAGTGTGGAAGTCTTGGCAAATTGCAGTATTAGATGTTTTTCCTTAGAGATGACAAAAAGCAGGCTGCTACTTCTATGCATTTTTTGTCTCAGCTTTCAAGAAAAGCAAAACTGAACATGGAATGCTTTTGAGGCTTAAACCAAATGCCATATATTCATGTAATTTGCATGCTTGTAAAGCCAAAAATAACTATGCATAAACTTTCCTTAAAATCTATAGCTAGCAGATAAATTGAAAATATATAATTGAAAATATATTCAGGAGAAGAAAAAAAAAAAAACTCTCTAAAAGAAGGAGAAGGCAATTGAAGTGGGAAATGGAGGTATAATAACAAGATCTCAGGTTCCTACAGAATCTGAGCTGTGTAGTTCAGAAGCATGTGCAGTCATTCCTCAGACTTCATAGTAGCCGTTTGGAAAGTCATCAGTAGAGCATAGTGAATAGTAAGATAATCCTTAAAAGCCAGCATTACCTCTGTCTGAGGAATTAATGTAGTTCTGTGCCATTGTTGTAGTCTTCAGTCAATTCCAAATATGCAGAGCATTACACAGAACGTTCCTTTTGTATCATGGGGATATTTGCCACATTACAATTCAATTTCATCTGATTCAGAATAAAATCCTTTTATTTTTCAGTTCCCTATGAAAGGGAAAGCCTGAGTTGTTTTCAGTCAAAATCGATCTATGTGCTGCTGCAAGCTTTGGTGCTTGGATGCTTTTGTCCTTGAGTTTGGCAAAGTTTGCCTGATTTGCCGCACCAGATCTATAGATTTTCAAAAAGGCTAATTACCATTACCAACTCAAGCTGTGATGTTCTAATGAAACAGAATAAAAGCTCTGTCTGACAGGAGGCAGACTCCAAGGTTTGGGTAAGCTAGACTATTTCATTTTTTTTTTTTTTTTAATGGCCTGTAAACTCGTGTTTTCTCTTTTTATTGAAGAGATACTGTGTCCAGAAACCCTATGCAAGACATGTCAATGTCCTTGAATAAGTAAACTAACCAGGAATGTCACATTTCTAGTAGTATGGAAAATTTGGAAGAGATATTCAAGATGTGTTAAAGAGATTAGTTTGAACGAGACGTTTTCAAGATTATATCCCATGCAAGTATGTCAGGGTTGTAAGTCTAAGCAGATGTCCAAGGATTAGGGAGAAAGATGTCTCCACTCATATCTCTTTGTGTATCTAGCATAGTCCTGGCTAATACCTCACCCGAATTTAATATTCAGTACGCCAACCTTGTCTGACAGTATCACAATAACAGAGGTGAAGATGTAAATCAGTAGCAAATCTCAAATGCAATTGTTAGTGCTGTGTTTCCTCAACATGCTACATGTCATTTATAAGTAGGAGGTATTTGTGTTATTAGGCTTTGAAATTACCTTTTGGCATGACCTGGGAAAGATGACCATGATTCAGTCTTGTTGGGTTTTGATTTTGTTTGTTTTCTTTTCAAAGGGTAGCTGATTTATTTATATCATAAGCAGTTTGGAACTGTACTGAATCTCTTTGTCTAGAGCATCTAGAGTGAGAGCCTGATGTATGATAAAGCCACTGTCTCAACAGTAATTAAAACAATAATGTGTTCTGACAGTTTTCCTAAAAGCCACCCATGTTTTATTCCCTCAGCTTTCTTTGTTAGAAGACGCAGGATTTGGTGGTGTTCTTCTTTACGTTGATCCTTGTGACTTTCCAAAGACTACGGATCTTGCTGATAAAGCTTTTATGGTTTCCTTGAACAGTGGAGGAGATCCATCAACACCTGGCTATGCCAGTATTGGTAAGTACTGTGTAAGGCACATTCAGTCAATGCACATTTTAATTCTGCACAGATCATAAGCATGGGAGTTAAAACACTAGATCAAATCCTGACAGAACTGGAAACCCAGAGTAAGGGCGTGCTGTGTAACGCAACACAGCTCAAATGGCAGAGTACAGTCTCAGAAGTCCTTTACTCCAAACTCTTGGCGCAGTCTGTTCTCAAAGTAATTTATTTTGTCGCTATATGTATTTGTGTTTCCACACAGTATACCATTATTCCTGCCTCCTTATTCTTACCCCGATGAAAAAAGAATTATGAATTACTAATGGTAATACTGGTGGTTTCTGAGCAGATTCCGCTGGACCTGTTCTGAAAGAACACTGGAAGAGGTATTCTTCCCTTCATTTGGTCTTGCTCTTTCATGGTATTGATAATGTAAACTTCTGGTCAATAGATGCAAGAGCAATATAATACAAAATGTATATTTGAAAAGATTTAATAGCAATGTTTATAACATATTTGTGCCATTACCACCTGGAGAAATTATGGTCGTCTTACTTCTGCCTGGGGAGACTCGGTTATCAATTATGTTAATGATTTTCCTGTAAATAAATGTACTTTTGAATTATGGAAAATAAACTGATTTTTAAGAATTAATATAGTCGTTTTTAATTGTTTAGGGGTGGAGGATTTTGTTTGATTTGTTTTTGTGTGTGTTTTTTTAAGCAATACTAGCAATAAAGAGGCCACCTATTTGACTTGTATGCTCTGCTTTAATCTCTGTTCTAGCAGTTTAGTGGATGCGTGTTCTGCCTGTCTGCTACCTTTTCAGCTTTACAGCCTTTTTTACTATCTAACTATTTGGAAATGTATTAAGCGGCAGTCTGACTTTGTGACAAGGCTTCATCAAGAATATTTGGTCCAGTTACTAGCTCAGACATCTGAAGTCTGACTTGAATTGGCACTAAATCAACTGAGGCAACGCTGAGATACTTCATGACTAGAATGGCAGAAAATAGAAATATTTGCCTGGTTGTCAAAGAAGGGTGTTAGCTATTCACAGCATGAATGCCTTGACAGCTCAGTGGGAAAGAAATTGCACATTTTCTCAGTGTCTCAGTGTACCTGACCCAGTGTTCTTAAAAGTGCCCTGGGAGCTACAGAGGTAAATATAACACTCTTCAAGCTTTATTCTTGCTCATTTCATGGAGCTATTTGAAAAACAGTTTGTTGTTTATCTGTCTGGCTGACTTCTTAATGTTTTATTTACCCTACATGAAAAGTAAAAGCTAATTAAAACACATACACCAACATGAAGATGCCACTTCAGTGTCTAAACGTTATGCATGGGCTTGTTGTCAGTAAATGATCTCACTGACTGCATGAATTCCAGTCTCTAGTTTGAGAAAAAGGGGCTTGATTATATGGAAAATGGTGATATCTTTGTAAGTGCATAAATGGTTTTCACTAGAATCATTAGCATGGCTTAGCTGTGATTTTAAATCTCTGATCACCATTCATAAGCAGGAATAGGCTATCATGTTCCTAAAATCACTTATGTTTTGGTCATTGAATGCAATGATGTGCTGGGAAGGGCTCAAAGGAACACTTGGGGAAAGTGTTTTTTGTTTTTTTATTTTTTTTTACTGCTCTGTCACTGGAAGGTGGATCAGATGGAAGTAATTTCTGTGTTTCTGATGGTGGTTTTCTTCTCTGGGGACACTGAATAAATTTGGTTAGAGGTAACTTATGCCTGGGACAAATACAAGAAGTGTGGAGCACAGACTTTTGCCTGAGGGATGTGATTGCATATAAGGTAGTTAAGCAGACAACATGTAATGTAAAAGTGCCAGATACCCAGGGTTACCCATATCACTTTGATTCACAGACTGTAACGTGCACTACAAGAGATTTTATTGGAAGCTCCCGCTTAAGTTATTGGCACGTCTTTGGTACCATCTGCACTTCACACATTGCCAAAATAACTGTTACTATTACAATCTTGGGGACTGCTCTAACACCATTCTCCCTTTTACTAGGAAGTGCCTAGTGATATAAGCAATCCCAAGGTAGTGGTTGAGATAATCTTTGTGATAATCATCAGTTTTCTAAATAATGATAGTAAATAAAAAGTTTGTATTAGGTGAATAAAATGCATGAGACGTGTATTTCCTTGTTGCTGCCTTCTGATTCTCAAATTCTTTTAGAGTGAAAACAAATTTCTCTGTGGCTTCAGAATATTGGAGTACTTCAGACATTTTCCTGGGGGGGGGTGGGGGTGGAACCTGGGGAAATGATAAAGTTTAGAGATCTCAAAGTTGGGAACATTTTGAAATGGGGTTTATGTCATAATTCAGAGAGGACTTTAGAGCTTTCATGATTTAGCTCAAATCTTAGAAGGTACAGAAATAGCTTGAGGGTGGGTTTGGATTCCTACTATCTATGAGTGGAATGATTTTAGATCTCTGTTTAATAAACAGAAAACAGTACTGATGTGAAAAAGAAAGTCAAACACACGTATTTTTTGCAGCTTTATTTGATAATTTGATTTTTCTGCTCATAAGACTCTCCCCATCCTATGTCATATCAAATCTAAAACAATCCCATGAACATTTGTTAGCATCATTTTCTCTTCCTGATTTCTCAAGACTTGGATCTGTCCTTGCTAGAAATCTTCCTTCTGTTTTGCTGCTTTTGAAATGAAACTGATCCAGTGGTTGAGACTCAAGGAATTAAGGATATGTGACTAAGAAGCTTGAGAGGGTAATAAGAGACTTACGTGGCAAAAGGTATTCTGAAAACAAAGTTTAGAACAGTGTTAAGCTTGTGTGACTTCCCTCACTTACTATTTTTTTTTTTTTTTCCCATTTTGACTTCTTGAATGTTGCACTTCCTTTCACCTACCTTTGTATGGCAGAGATGCATTATGTTTCTTCCTTTCTATATTTCAGAGTTGTTTTAAATCAAAAATGTTTCCACACAGAAAATGGCTCAGTAAACAAAAATATGGATAGAATATATGTAAACAGAAAAGTGTCACTGCAATGAGCATTGATTGATCCCTGCCCCTGAGGTAGGGTACCTCATAATAGGAACTGTATCTGTGCCATTGTGGACTAGATATTATTTCAGGTAAAATTCAGACAGTATCATAGTAAATGCTGTGACCTTAAAAATGTTGAAATCTAACATCTCTGAAATATAATCTTCTGCTATCATCTGATGTTTCAAGTGTGTTGTTGTTTTAGAGAATTGCTAAGCAGAGGTTATAACAGAAAGGCAAAGTGGTGTTTTTAAAAATTGTCGTTCGGTAGTAGCCCATGCTTCAGGTCACCATGAGCAGCTACTCGTGTGAGCAATAATACAGGGATTGGGTTAAAAAAAAAAAAAAAAAAAAAAAGCTAAAATTGTGAATAATGAACCTCACATTCACGCAGGGAAGCTGACACTAGTGTTACTCAAACATTTCCGAAAGGGTTTGACTTATAGGAGGGGACAAGGAATCAGTGGAGTTTTGGTCCCATACTTACGAATGCTGTTGGGCCTTGACAGATCTTGTGCTTAAAGAGTCCGAGTAGTTCTCACACTAACCTTTATTTTTAACTTTATTTCAGTAATGTAGAAATGGAAATGGCGTTGGAAATCTTTTTTTTTTTATTATTATTATTATTTTCTCCAAAATTTGTGTTTACTTTCTGCTAGTGCAACCAGATGAATGACGTGTGAAGCTACAAAATGGCGGTCTGTATTCAGAGAATTAAGGGGTCTGGGTTTGTTCTAGGCCAGACTGAAGCTGGGGAGAAGCAGCTGGGGAGAAAGTAAAATTTGCAGCCCCACATTTAACTTAAGGGATGTGTGTTTATGTGTGTTGATGTATATTCTTGATCATTTCATTTTGTGACATATTTTTGCTGGTTGTCATCACCCCCCTACGCTTTATCATTACCAACTCCACTGCTATATCAGATACACTGTGTTATTTTCTGCATGAAAAAAAAAAAAAAAAAATGGTGGTACAATATTGAGGTAAATCCTTAGGAAATGCTGAGTCTTGAATAGTCAGCACAGTAAGTAGTAATTTCAGCAGATTTTCTGTATCTCCAAAACTAAGTATTCAAAAGATGGTTGAATCCGCAACCTGCTTCTTGAGATTTGGAAGGATAAAATAAAACAACTAAATTTGTATTTAAGTACCAAATTACATGGTCTGAATTTTGGTGGGTTTTGTTTTTGTTTTCTCCCTAGCTTTCAATTCAGGTTCAGTGTACTTAAAAACTGAGAAACTTAGTTGGTCATCAAGATGTTTTCGGCTCCTCGGTTTGAATGTGTGGATTGTGTCTTGTAAAAACCTGATATCATTTTATCTACTGCTGAAGCTGCCTGTAATTTTAGATTGGAGGAGGGAAAAAAAAAATAATTGCAAATGTAGTGATGTTATCAATTAAAGTATTGGTAGGGATAGGGAGAAATGACTGCCAATGGCTGCAGAAGCTTGCTGGTAATATTTGCATCTTCAGACTCTTGCAAATGCTGAGCCATATGGTAATAACTTATCTCAATTTCAAACAAAATTAAAAAAAAAAAAAGTGAATTTAAGTAGTGGAATGTGCAAGTGGTAAACACCAAATTGCTTAAAAACAAACAAACAACAACAGTTTCTTTAATGCAGAATTAGTTAAGAGGAAAACATACAGCCTAAAGACTCTGACGCCTCTTCTATCAGAATACATACATCCAGTTTTCCATCCAGACTATCATCAGGATTGTGGGGCTTTTTTTAATCTTCAATTGGAGAAGGCTCCACCGTATTTTTGACATTTCAGACAGTTTCAAATACCGAACAGCCTTGACTTCCTACAGAATGTTTTCTAGCAAAGCCATTTTGTCACTCATCCAACAAAAATAGCATTTTAAATGGTGTCCAGATTACATTTTTGAAGCTCCACAACTCAAAAAGGAGATTAGCATATTTAAATCTCTTGTGCAATCATGATTAAAAATAATCCTTTCATATCTTGACTGACAGCTAGCACATCATATTTCAGCTCAACATAATTTTGGGCGAGCAAGCTATTACTTTTAGTATAAGCTTGTGAAACAGCCGACATCGCTGTATAGCACAAAGTCTACCCTGGTGGATTGGAACCTGCTACGACAAAAGCACGTGTCTGCAGAATCTAGCTGAAATCAGTTGTCTTTCCAAGGGTTGGGAATTTGGGATGGGGCCTGGTTTTGTAGCATCTAGGGGGGAACAGGGTGTGTGTGTGTTGAGAGGGCTCCCTTGCACTCCCATATACCACTTCCAGTTGTATGTAGGAGTGGTGTTAAGGAGAAGACATCCAAGACACAGAGTATTGAGAAAATATTTTACTAAATTTTTGTGTATGGATAAGGAAAGGAAGTACGTTTGTTTGTAAAGGTAGAGGGATGAGTAGGTGTGCATTTGCTCATGTAACAGTATATAATGGTATATTCTAAGAACCAGCTTAGCTCAGAACTGACTGTCAGCTAGAGGCCAATTTCATGGACCACTTGTTGTGTAGCCACTCATATGCTAAATGTGAGTTTATATAAAAAGCAAACAAGCAAACAAACAAAAAAAAATACAGAGAATGCAAAACACTTTGTGTTTTTTTTTTGTTTGTTTGTTTGTTTTTTTTCTAACTTTAGCCTATGAACACATTCTTGTGCACTGCAACTGAAACACTTGCTTAGACTCATCTCAAGTTCAGGATGACACCTCCACATCACAAGCAAGCAGCAGTGGTGGTGCTGGTGTTTTGGGGTCCAGAAAGGGCCTTCTTTCTGCAGGCTCCAGAACTCTGGTTCTGCAGCGGGGGAACTGGAGAGAGAAAAGTAACAGAAATCTAACATGGGCTTCAGCTCATTCTTACTTTCTCCAAGATGTCTGTGTATGAAACGTAAGCCTGGCAATAGTAAAGCTACCTCAGCATCCTAGGCCTATTTTTCCCTTTTGCTAATAGTTGAGTCTCATTATCGCTATTGTCACATTCCAGATGATGTATTATATATTCTGAAAAATGGTATTTGTCGATATTTAAAAACATCTCTCTCAATATGACTGTTCAGGAAGTTTAGATTTAAAACTGGCTGGTATTTTTTCCATGAAGAGATAAATTCAATTAAAAGAAATTTTGAAGGCAGAATGTATTTGTGAATTCAAGATGAATTTATGATTTAGTTTTGTATGCAGAAAGGGTGGGGGGGGGAAAAGACAACTTTTACCTTCTAGTAAGTTTAAAAGTTGATGAAGTATAGGGAAAAGAGAAAAAGGCTTCAGTGATAGCATTTTTATTTTGTGTGAAATGCAAGTGTTGCAGAATGAACCAAAGTATATGTGTGATTTTCTTCAATGCTAAAAATGCTGACATTTCAGTTTTGGTTGAATGTAGATCAGTGCTTTTTTCTATGTTTTTAATTATTTATTTAACTCATTAACCTGAAAAATAATTTCTTCATTGTTTTCTGTTAGGTCCATTATTATTATTATTTTTTGAATTTACCCAAATCAATTTATTTTTGTTTCAGCAAGAACATTTTGAATATAATGGGTCCAATTCATTGTTACTTATGCCTTTTTCCTAATGTATATATAAAAAGCAAATAAAAACATGGAGTTTGGGGCTGATTGTGTTTTACTCACATATTTTGAAGATAATGCCTCGAGTATATGGCAGGCATTTGTGGTAGGTGATACTATTTATTAATGCTGCTGTAATTGCCAGAAATACTGTTTCAAAATAAAATGCAGTTTGTCGTTAGATTCAAGAAATAATTATGACCACGTTGAAGGTAAAGGGAAAAATGTCAGATCTAGAGCGGCCATAAAGCAGTTTAGTAGCCCTCTCGGGAAGATACCATAGATAGCAGATATACATGTACAGATAAAGGAATTACATTTGTTAATACAGGTTAGTTAATAGTAGCTATGCTATATATGCACGGATGAAGGAACTACATTTGCTAATAAAGATTAGTTAACTTTGCCATATTAGTGTTTATATGTAACATAATGGTAATTTATCCTCTTAGCACTCCCATGCTCAAGTTGAGATATTACAAAGTAGCTCTTACATATTGCAATGTTAACACCTGCAAGTGCACCTGCACAGTATCAAGAGCACTGTAAAGTCAGCTGGCTGATTGTTTAAGCAACTGAAGATGCAATTAGTTTTATAATTGAAATTTTGCTAGTGGAGTTTGAATACTGCAAGCCAGAATAAACCAAACCATCTTTAATTCAACATGATCTCGGTTCCAGCCCACTGCTAACCATATTCAGCATCTGCATTAAAAAGATAATAGTACCTCTTCCTACTTTGAGACAGATAGAAACTCCCCCTGAAGATAAACTAATCATCATGAAATGGAGATGTGGAAAATTCTTCTTCATTTCATAAATGTTCACTATCCATATTATATAGTATTGTTCTGCAGAGTGGTAAAAGACAAAAGTAACTCATCACAACTTGGTTTTGGCCAATTTTCAGAAACATTTTGCTTGTACTTTTCACAGGTTTTTCAGACTTGCACTGAGAGGGAGAAAAATGGTCAGGGGGACTGAGAAGAGGTCCCTTTGCCAAGCTGCTTCCCAGCTGATCAGCCCCCAGCACATGCTGGTGCAGTCATATTCCTCCTCTGTGCAGGACTTCACATTTCCCTTTGATGAACTTCATGAGTTTTCTGGCCACTCATTTATCCAGGTTATCAAGGTCCCTCTGAGTGGCAGCACAGCCATCTAGTCTATCAGCTACTCCTCCAAGTTTTGTATTTTTTCAAACTTGCTGGCCTTATTGTAGACAGCTATCAGGTTGGTCAGACATTATCTCCCCTTTGCAACTCCATTCATACCACTCCCGATCACCTTCTTGTCTTTCATATGTTTGGAAATGGTTTCTATGATTATTTGCTCCATTACCTTCCCAGGGATTGATGTAAAGCTAATCCCAGATCCTCCTTGTTGAAAACTGAAGTGATACTTGCTTTCTTCAAGTCCTCATGGACTTCTTCCCATTGCCTCGCAATGATATGACTCCTTCATCACTTGGTGGCCCCAGCCCATCAGGCCTTACCCTGATGGGTGAATTTACATCTGCTGTACCTAGTGCTCTCATAAGTGGTTTTCTCCCTCAGCTATGCTTCTTAATATCACAAGTTAAATATCTTCCTTGTCTCTGCACCTGGATACAGAAGAATAGTGGTAGATGATGGTAGAATGGTACTTTCTGTGGCAGCTTTACAAAATGTGTTTGGAGCAGTCAAATAGGTCATTGCATCTGGTGATGTCCCATGGATAATAGGAGCTTCCCCTCTACTTCATCTAGTGTTGCTGTTAGAATGTTGCAAGACTTTTATGTAAGAGACTGCATCTGTTTTGATGCAAAACCGTCCTCTTCCCCTAGCAAAACAATTTAAAATTCTCTGATGAGTGTTCTGTGAAAGCATTGAGCTTCATTTTGGGCAAGGAGCAGCACTGAAATAAATGTTCGGGAATAGAGATGGCCAGATACCATCTGTGTGGCACAAGAAAAATTCATTAATGTGGGAGGAAGTCTGTAACAAATGTGTTACACAAGAAGCTCATCGGGGACATGTCAGTGAAAGAGACAGTCAAAGCTTACAGAACTTCTTTCTTCAGTGCTTTTGGACTAGTCCTGTATGCAGTGGTGCCAGAGAGTATTTGCTGTATGATGGGTAGTGCCAGAATGAGGAATAGTCAGTTTGTTGCCAGATGCTTTTGTTATCTGACACGTTTTTCATGTGCAAAACAAAGCTACAAGAATGATTTGAATAAACCTTTGAAACTTTCATAACTGTTTCAAGTCCAATTAGGACAAGTATGTGCACAAAATGTGTGCAACTTCCTATACTTCCTACATATTAATTTTACATAGCTGACAGGTGGGTCTATTGAGTTAGTGAAGAAAGAGTGAAGCCTCTTGGGTTATTTGAAACCTTGTTGAACTCATAGATGTTTTAGAATATTAATATAAATGATTTGCATATCTATTCATAATGGTGTGCTATAGGGACCACCCTTTACAAAATACGTAATGAACAAATGCCTATGCTTTCTACTTGGGAGGTAATTTTTTCTTGCAGCAGATGTCAGCTAAAGCTGACACGTGGTGACAATCTATTCCTATTTGGTATAATGCTCGTAACAAGGAGACTAATTTTAGAACAGCTGGCCTACTCGTGTTTTAAAGTGCTTAGGTACTTTTCCTGATTTCCAGAATCAGCAGTCTTTCAACTTGTCCATGGTGGGATTTCTGCCAACCCTAGTTTAATGAAGGACTGCGAGGGACTTTCATCAATATTTCACATGCTCTGATAGAACTGAACCACATGTTGTTAAACCTTTAGCATTTAAAACCTGGACAGTAGTAATTTTTGCATTGTGTAAAATCTGTTGCATTTTTCATAGCAGTAAATACAGAGCAAGGGTGAGATAAAGCTTAAGAGCTTGTTCCCTTGTCAGTTACCTCTGCTTCTTCCCAAAATCGCTGTATTAAATGTGATTTTGAGATGTGCTGGCAAAAAGCAAAATATTCCTCTGGGCAGTGATATGTGCTACTAATCCACTGAAAAAACAGCTACATCACCTGGCATGGAATATCTTGTGGAATGTTTTTAAATTTCCCCAGAATGAGAAATTGTAGGGTTTGAGAAGAAGGTATGAGTGGAGTATTTCTTGAGTTAAAATTAAGTGAATCAGGTCTAAGGAGAGTTGTATAAAGGTTATACAAATAATTTTTTAAGACTATTTTTAGATTTTTTTGCAAACCTAGAAATGCAACTTCTGCTGTGTAATTAAAAAGCATAATAATCCCAAAACAGTACACATAAGGGGAAAACCTTTGTAGATTTTAAGTAGGTTTCATAGTTGTTGGAAATTACAAAAGCTTTCAATTTATTTCTTTCTAATAGTAGAACATATCAAAGCATGGAAGAGAAGCATGTTTAAAACACTTAACAGGAAGAACAGTCTTAAGCTGGTCAACATTTTCTAGAAGTTATAGCTTCAGTTTTAATTTTTGAGTTTATGGCGATTTCATCTGGTGAGATGAAATGCATTTGTGTTTTGAGAGTTTGGATTTATCCCTTGATTTATACAATGGACCAATAATTCTGAACTCTGAAACCCTGATTTAGAAATCAGTGCTTTAAGATAGGATTTTGTTACATCCTTCATTGGCTTTGTAAAATGAAAAGTTGAATTACAAATCCTATAATAGAGACACAAATCCTAAAGCAGATGTAGAAATACTGCAAGAGATTTACAAATCGTAACATAAATCTTAATAAAGTAATTTTTAGTCATACAAATCTATACTTATTTCCAAGTTAAAAACTCTGTGATTCTTGCAGAGCCCATTCTGGAATTTTAATGTCTCATGTGTTTTGGTCATGTTCTTTATGACTTGTTTCTACAAAACTTATGTTTATGAAAATATTTCTTTGACCTGGTTTCTTCTTCAACTTCATAGAATAAAAACAACTGGAAAACATTTTTCTCTCAACAGAGAAGTTGCTATTCATTTAAATTGTTATAGATTTTTTTATACTCCCTTTGCCAAACTTCACCTTCCCAAAATTCTGCAAAGGATAAATTAAAATGGGAATAGATGGGAAAGCGAAAGAACTTCATCTGTCCAATAACCAAGAGTCTTGCCATCTTAGTCATTAATGCTTCTGAAAGTTTCATTAATGCATTTGCGTTTGTTTACTGGGTGATACTGGAAACATACTTCATTATTTTTGTTTATGCAGATATAATTTCATTATTCTTTGAGGATTCACATGATGCGTTTCAATTTGTCATTAATCAACAATGACTAAAAGGAAGCACTGTGATATTAAGCAGTTATAAAGCTGAATAAATAATGATTATGGAAGACTGATTTTTAGAAAGTCAGCAGAACTGCTGATTATTGTAATATTCTGATTACTTGAAGGACTCTTCAGGGTACAGGTTTGCAGGTTAAGCATAGATAAAAATATGGATAATATATAGAAATTCAAGTATATTAAAAAATATCAATGAAGAATGAAACTTTTAAAATTTATCATTTCCTTAAAAAAACAACACTTTAAATGGTTGACTGATACTCTGAGTAGCAAATTGATGATAAGCCATCGATCATGGCTTATATATCTAGGAAGTCTTGGAAGTAAATAAATACATATAAATGCAATTTTGAACAATTATTGACATGTTAATATCATTCTTCTATCAAAATAGAAAAGTGCCTTGATATTGGTTGTCGTGTTTAAAGGGAAATATTGGGATTTCAGAATTTGTGAACAGAAGAAAGGGATTTTTACTATTCTTGTTTTGCAAGTTCGTCTGAGAGATGTGCAGAGCGGAGAAAGATTTTTTTTTTACCCAACCAACAGGTCAGTCAAAGACACTGATTTAAGGAGTCATTGTTTTTTGTCCATTAGAATATGCTGCTTCTCTTTTGCACTCATGGATTTGCTGCGTGGATTTAGAGAGATTATGAAACTGGAAAAAGAAGAGAGTTGATACACTAGTAGATGTATTGATTTGTCCCTTTTGTGTTTTTGTGAAAAAAAAAAAAATAAAAATAGAACATAATAGCAAACTACCCTGCCCCATATCTTAAATGCTTTAAAATATTTGATTTTTACAAGAAAAAAATAAGTTAAAATTAAAGTGGATATTAGTTAGACCTTAACATCTGGCATCACCAAAGTTACAGCATGACTTAATTATCTGGGTAACAGGAATGGTGTGGGAAAGGACATAAGCATAAAATTGTGGATTTCTCAAAATCATTTCTTTCCTGTGACTGTTTTTTGGGGTTAAGGTATTACTAGGAGATTAGCAGCTATTGATGAAAGTGATGATCTTTAATCCATTTGTCACCTGTCCATTGCTTGACCTGATTTTTTGATGATCCGTGATGCCTTGGTTCTCTTAGTAGACCTCTTTGTAGTGCGTTTCTTTACCACTGTGTTTTTGTGTTGATTGTTGTGTCCTGAATTTGATAGTGAAGCTAAAGCACTCTCCAAATAGACATTTAGTTTAGTATACCAGTATAACAGAGGGAAGGACAGCTCAGAAGGGTGAAAACCTGCTCTGATTTCCACCCTGCAGGATGGAAACATTTTGTTTTGTTAAGTCCTTCAAGGGAACACTCCTTGGTAAAAACAATCCCATCCCTAGAAAGCCATTTAGAAATGCTTTATGAGGCCCTCCGGGATGAAAGTATTTCATTCCTGCTGCAGTCTGAATTGTTTGAAGAGTAAAATTATGGTTGGTGTTCTAGGGCTAAGCAAACCCCAGTATATTTTCTCAGAGTTCCTGGTGGTGTTCAGAACAAATTCTTCCTCAGTCCTCCCACTGAGGTAACTGTAGCCTCAAGGAATGTTCAGGTGGATGACAGAAATGCCCAATCTCTATTTATGTTGATAAGTAGATTTACAAGGTGACATCTTTTGCATTCATTGGCCATTAGACTGAGCAAATGTGTTAACTAGAAGATTTAAAAAAAAAAAATGTACAACTGATGAAATGTTTTTGAATTGTTCTGTCCATTGACGAGATGAACAGAGCATGTTCCTGAAGTTAAATCAGTTAGATGGACAAAAAGGACATACTGAAGCTAGGTATAATCTGTACCAGTCAAAAATGGAATCGATAGTGATGTTTGACAACTGGCTGACAAGACAGCAGAAAAAGTCTTAGAGGCACAATCAAAATGTTGTCTGCAGAATTCTGTAGTGGTTGAACTGAGCTTCAGAGGCTCTTCAGGCTTTCAATAAACTCTTCAAACCTCACCTTTCCAAGAGGAAGACAAACTGCTGTAATGTTACAGTTTTCTTCTGGCCTAGCTCTCTCCCTCACAGTCAGAACAATTCTTACAAAAATGTTTTTACTCCTTTTGTAGTCTATATAGTTTTCCTCCACCAAGCCATTAATAAATAATGTCGTAAAAAATGTCCCTTAAGTCATCTACTATCTTAGCCATAGTTAATCATCCAAGATAAAAGCAAATAGTAAAAGTTATGTTTTACTAGCATGGCACATAGTTTTATCTCAAATATATATTTTTAGCAGTCCTGAGATGACCAATCCATAAATTTGTTACTGAAGACAGTTCTTATAATCAGTTCTACTGTACTTCAGTGCATCTTTTGAAATTAATTCCTTAAAAATCTTTGTATGTGAAATGTAAACACTTTTACAGTCTAAATTTAACAGTTGTAGTTTTCAGCAAGTTTCTTAGTTGTGTTTGAGATGGTTCTCAAAAAGACTGTATTCCTTTCACTTCTGTATTTCAAGCAGGAATGTGCATAATAATTTAAAAAAAAATGGGATCTGCAAGAGTTTCTTAAAGCAAGTCTGAAATATTTGCAGCTACTCACTGAAATTCTTAATACAAAATATTACTGACAAAATAGTTCATATTTGATCCTGTAGGCTTTCGACCCCATCATAATACCTTTGATAAGCTAAAAGGGTTACATTTTTGCTTCCAGGGAAATAATTGTATTATAACAAGGGAGATCTTTTTTGATTAAGTATCTGAAATTGTGTACCTTTGGCCATTGAATGAAATCTTTCTCTGCTTTCTTTGCTTCTGTGTTTAAAGTTGGTGGGAGTTTTCAGTTGACTTTAGGGTCAGAGTTCGGTCAGAATTTTTCCACCTCTAAACTACTGCTAGGTCAAGTGAACAGAGATGAAAATGTCACATTTGTGTAACTGGTGTAACAGCATTTCAGAAAACGATTTGAAGTTGGGTGTTTGAGAATTAATTCAATTTGCCAATGCATGTCCACACATCCTTTTCTGCTGTCATGACCTCTGCTTATATTTGTTTCTCTACTATCATACAGAACTTGTCCTCTCTTTGGATTAGGCACTGTTTCCTATCTTCATACTACCTGGTAAGACTTAGTTTAATTGCACTGAAAGGCAGAGGGAGCTCATTCTTCCTCCTCTGTTAAGCCGTTGATAAATGCTGTTTGCCCTGTTGCAATACGTTGTTTTTAACCTAATATTTAACCAACATTTTCTATATGATTGACTTACTTTTTACACACATATTTTCACTGCTATTAGTGTAAAATATTTCAGACTGTGTGCATCCATCTGTCACTCCTTCATGGAGCCTACAGTGTTACACCAAGTATGGATAGTAATCTCTCAGACCCAACTAAACTTATTTGGTTTTGTTAACCGCAGAACTGCTGTCTAAATTAGTCTCTGTCAGAGTAGACGCTATGTTAGCTGAACTGTGCTCTTCCTTATACAGCTTGCTTTTGTGTATTTAAAGCTTTTTCCAGGAAGCGTTTTTGAAGACATTGGCAAAGGCAGGCTTGTTTTAGCCTGTCATTACAAACCGACATTTTGCTATTTATTGTTCATTACTTGTTATTTATTGTAGGCTAAGTCCTTCAGTTACTGAAAGGGAATCTTGTACTGCTGTCAACAGGAGTATTCTCTGTAGAACAAGTTTTTCACTGCTACACCTGCTATTTTAATCTATTTACTTAATGAATACTAGTGCTGCTTTGAAGAGAAACTAATGCCATTCTGGAGCTAATCACCAATACATATATTTTGCATATAAATACACTTTTATATAATTTAATGATTTCTTAATGCAAGAGTATTAAATTTTTGTTATTCTCCATGTAACTTGTGATTTTACTTCTGATTTCTTCATTGCATGCAGAAAATTGTCAGTTTTTCTTTAGTAAATTGCATGCTTTTATTCTGAAATGATGAACTAAGGTAGTGGAGCAAAGGGAATCACCTCTGCCTTATAAGCTGCATGCTATGTGGAATACCCTATAGTGGAATACCTGGTAGTGGTGCTATGCTGGTGCAAGGCAATCTTGAATCCTTGCTTTAGGAAGGAGCAGCTCTAGGGATTGGCATTGTTGGGTCATCTTGGAATATATATGCTTTGTTTCCATTTAGCCATTGTCCCTGTTTGTAATCTGTAAACCATTCACTGAAGTAACTGTTTATGAAAAACCTGTTTATGAAAAATGAAATATATCTCTTGGTCACAAAAAGAGCTGTGTACGTATTAGTATGTAATAATACTGGTATCTGAGAAACATTATGTCTGTTAGGAACAAAAATGGTTTCAGTATCAGCAGTATCTTGGTGTTTTCTATTAATTAGTAATTAAGTACATTAATTTAAAAGTACGTAATGGATGCTTCAGCATGTCTTCTGACTGTTTGAACTTTATAACTGCTTATTCTCTGAAGATCTTTAAGAAATATTGGATATGCAGTGGTGTACCTAACTAAATCCTATTTTATCCAAGTCCTGTATGTTTCAGTAGGATCGTGTCGGAAACAACAGAAAGTTGATGAAAGTTATTTGATGTAGATAATACCACGCTGCCGCTATGTACAATATTGCAAAATAATTAACAAATAGTTATGTTCAGTTAACCTGCTATTTGAAAACAACCTGTGATGATGTTGAGCTTTAGAAGTACCAAAAGTACTTATCGTTGTGTTATAGTTCTGTGGAGATGATAATTTTGAAAGTATAATGAAGCTCATGTCTGAATGTCAACCTTAGAGTAATTATGTACACAATAAGCATAACAAGTAGATATTTAACTCAGGGTTTTGAAGTACGATTAACAATTTACCATTATTTACAGAAAATCATTTTTAAGTCCTTATTTCACTGAAGGTTAAAATTTCTTTGAAAATGAACATTGCTCAGAACATTTTAGTCTGAACACCATACCCTTTCAGAATCTTGACCTCAGAACATTAATATGAATATTTGTTGTCAATAATAAGCTGGTGTAAACCGACTGCAGTAAAAATATGATAGCTTGTAATGGAAATAGTCTGGTCCTTTGACTGTGAATATACATTCGGATTATACAGTTCTTGTAACACATTATACAGTATTACTTGGAAAGGAAAGATTGAAGTGAGGCCCTGGAACAAGTTGCTCACAGAAGCTGTGGATGCCCAGGAGGTGTTGAAGGCCAGGCTGGATCGGGCTTGGCCAACCTGAGCTAGTGGGTGGCAACCCTACCTCTGGCAGGGGGGTTGGAGTTAGGTGATCTTTAAGGTCCCTTCCAACCCCAGCTTACCTGGTATAACTGATAACGTCATCCGGGTGTCCTAAGAATAGCTGCATACACCTTCCAGAAGTTACTTTATAACAGTGCAGATGAGCTGCATATTAATTCTTAGTATTAGATTTTAATTAGATTTTAAAATGCAGACTTGTGTTGAAGACTGAACTCCCTTATTGCTGAAAAAGTTGCCAGTCTTTTGGGATCATTATTGGTAACCGTCAGACATTTTATTCTAATCACACGACGTTAGAGTCTGACTAAACCTATGATTTTTAGCATGAATTATCAATAATTATTAAGTTGAAGTAATTAATCGTTTTATCAGCCTGTGCTCTGACAAGAATGTCTCTCAGAATGTCTGATCTTGTTTGACATCAGACACTTGTCCCAGAAGACATATCTGTACTTTTTTCAGAGCCAACTCTTTGGCATAATATTGTGTGATATGCTTATTTAAAAACAAAACCAAACTAAAACCCACCTGCATGCGTAAAGAATTGCCAGAGCAGTTAGAAGAAGACTAATATCATCATAAATAATCAGTACTGTAGTTGTCCTTTAATTTTTTCTTTCCTATTCAAGATACATACACACTATTTAACAGAAATATTTCTGTAAACTTTCAAGGCACAACAATCCAATTCCGGTTGCAAGACTGACTTTCTGCATACTCCAAGCCAGATAATTGTGCTATCAAGCTGATAATATATTTTCAAAATGCATTTGGTCTTAAGTGTTACTTCTGCAGAGTCTCTGAATGAGTTCTCTCAGTATTTTGTATTTGAAACAAATACCTTCCAGCAGTTACTTGCAGTTCCATATAGAATGGCTGCATCTGCCAACCTCAATCAAACCTCTGGAATAGCTTTCACTAAATGTCTTTCTGAATTGTATGTAGACAGGAAGCACTACAGATGAAAGTATCCTTAGTACAGAACTTCACAGAATGATGTTAAAGCTAATGAGGGGTTTAGATTTCTAAAAGTTGCTCTGAAGAGGCACTCCGAGTTTCAGAAATTCATCTGAATTATTTCGATCTCCTGATTATTCAATGGACTATTTACTTTTCTTAACTGAAGAACTTTCCAAACTTAGTTCAGGTGTAGCTGACCATTGTTGAAAATGTCAAGTTATCTGGCCATAATAAAAGGAATTTATCCTGAGAGAAAACAAAAGGATTTATGTCAGCTTGCGCAATAGATGCCATGTGTATCTCAATGTGTTTGTTTGAGAGATGGGCTAAGGAGGATTCAGTACAGAATTTGTCCTTTCCATGCAGGATTTCTTACACATCAGTCATGTCTTTAAGGAGCTGCTCTAAGAATAGAGTTGAATAGGTGTGGGTAGTGTCATTTCCTCCTGTGGTCTAACAAAGTTGGTTTGGAATTATTTCATGAAAAACATACTTCTGGGTGTGCAGGCACCTGATGTAGATTCCACCAGGTGCACGGAATGTGATCTGACCCTATATGGCTAAGCAATACTTCTTTAAAAGAAACATTTTCCAAAACCTGTAAGAAACCGCAGAGATGATTTTAAGAAGCTTTTGATCTAAACTGAATGACTTTATAAAATCAACCCTGGACATGATGTGTATATTCTCAAGAAATACCAAAATACTTTTTTCCATGTAGGTCTTTGCTCCTTTGCTTAATCTGTGTGTTTCCTTCAGGTTTTCTGTAGCACAGAATACAGCATAATCCCTTCCTAGGGGATTTCCTTGCTGGCTGGCCCTCACCTCTCCATCCCCACCAGAGCCCCCATGCCCTCATGGCAGCTCTCCCTTCCCACTGCCTTGCCCTCCCCAGCCTCTTCTGCTGGGGTCATCCTTCCCCATCACTCACACCTACCCCAGCCTGGTCCAGTCCTGCTCTGCTACCCCAAATCCCGCTGGATGCTCGTGCTCACCTGTGCCTTGCTCTGCCACCACTCTGGGGACCTTCATTCCTCCCTGAGAATGGATTTGCAGGGGGTCAAAGGGTGAGAGTCCACAACCCCTCATAGTGCAGCATCATGTTGAGCGTCAGGGCCTTCGGTGGAAAATGTTTAGGTACAGCTTTGAAAAATGCAATTACATGCAAAATACGGAGAGCACAATACAAAAGACTTGACGTTAGGTGAAAGATGTTTAAAAACAGTAGTAATTGAGCTCCTCTGTGTGTGTGTGTATTTGTAGAGTTTTGTATTGTGCTGACTAAGAACAGCACAGGAACAGAAGAAAATCAGCTCCTTTTAAAATGAAGTTGCCAGAGTATAGGGAGCCCATAGCAGCAAGCATACTCCAACTAGCAAGAGAAAAAACACCACTTTTCATTGGATTTTAAATGGATTTGTCTCTGGCTGCTTTTATTTCTTTGGACTTGAGCTAGTGGTTAACACACAGACTTTGAAATATCAGCTTACCTACAGCCTGAGAAAATTATTGAACAGATTTTAAAGGAAATAGAATTAACCCAATGGATCTAAGGGCTTATTTTTATTAATCTAAGTGTCTTATCCTGTTCAATAAGTTCTGATGAGAAAATTAGTATTTAAACAATCAGATTTGCATACATAACTCTAAATCTAATGTTGTGATTAAGTTATATAGGTTCATAGATACTTGAAGTATCATCAATACAGGTCCTATTCTGTCTAATTATAAGAACAAGATAGTTCTGTAAGGAAATTAAATATTAGTCTGTAGCAAATTCATATTAATATGTTAAAGAATTTGGGTGATTGATTGTTTCAAGTTTCCTTTTTCTGGGCTTCCTCTCTCAAGAGGCAGAGCCACTTTTTCAACTGCCACCCATAAGTACGATTAGATTTTTATGACAACTGAAACAAATAAGGGGGGAAATTGTTTAATGAACTTTATTTCTTTCATTTCTGTTTCCTCTGAAATCAATTAGAACATAGTCTTTTATGTACACATCTAAAATGCATTTGCCATCTCCTCAGAAGCTAGCTTTGTGACAATTTACTCAACACTGATGGGTGAGTAAATCTCTGTAACTATCAAGAAAGTAATGGAACATATTTCAAATGCCCTCTCTGTACTTAGTCCTGGGTAAGTCTTCTGTTGATTTTTAGAGGTAAACAAGCCTTAGAATTGTTTCACCAGATTTAGCCAAAACTGAATAAAATTTAATTTTATTTAAAATATAGTTGAAAAGCTGTAATTGTGCTTGTTCACCTAGTAAATTTTGCTTGCTTCGCAGTATTTAATGTCTTTTCCATGTAATGATTATAGTGGTGTTCGTGCAAAAGCCATATATGAAGTAAAGGCGCAGTAAAAAACTCAGAGCTATCTACAGACTGAAGGATTATTTTTGCCCTCTGTTCTGTTATTACTTAAATATTAGACTTGTTTGCTGCAGTTGAACCACAGGCAGTAAGATGAAATTATGAATTGGTAATCTGAAATCATGTGAAGAAATACTTGAATTTTGGCCTTAAAATGAACAGCGATGGAGAACTAAACCGTTCAGTCAGTTCTGACTCAATGACTTAAGTGCCCTCATACAGCATAATATTTTTGAGAATGAAATGCTGTTAGCAGTGAGTGTATGGAAAAACAATATTTGATCTCTGAGTGGCTATAAATATATTTTCTGAGCAGAAAACAGATATTTGAGGACAAATTGCAACTTTCTTACAAGACTATTGGCACAAAATAGTTTATTATACAACTGCAAATTCTAGCTTGAGCATGTGTATGAAATACAGGACCTGTAACAATAAAGAATAACGTTATGTATTTTAGGGGTAGTCACATAATACGTCAAGTGTCACTTCCATGGAATAGTGTCAATGGAATTTTCAATTATAGCATCTGTTTATTTCTACCAGTATTGAGACACGTATGAAATAACATGGCAGTAACAATTGTGATACATTCCTTTTGTGCAAATTCCTGCTCTGACCCCTGGTGTTGTAATAACCGATGCGTTTTTCTATTTGTATTCCTGGGTTTCTTGCATTCTACTGTATTTCTATATATGTTTGTTTCTTTGCTGATGAGTGTGAAGGAGTCAAGGGCATCTATTATCTACTGTAAAGTTGTAGTGATAGTTTACTGACTTCATTCAACTGTAACTTCAGGCAAAAATCTGCGAAACTGAATTGTGACGATAAAGTAATAGAATCAGAATAGAGGCAACATTAGTATTATATTTTCAGACATGTTTTGAAATAAATGCTGAATTAGATTTAAATTAATGGTTGAGTGATGTGGGTAATACAGTTTTATTCCCATTGAAGAAATCCTGTGCAAGGCTGAAGGCACAAACATAGCAGTCATGAAGAGTCAAGGAAAAGTATTTACCCCATATGAGGATTTTCTTTGACTCAGTACTCCTCTCAGTAAGGTGGAGATAAATGTTCTCAGCTTCTTTGAGGCATGGTAAAGTTTCTTCTACTGAGTAGAGACTACTGGATTTAACTGTGATGGATTTGGACAGATAGGAGAAATGAGCAGGTTTTAAGATTTCAGTTTTTGTATATGGTTAGGTAGGATTTTACCCTAAATGTACCAAGTCTTTGGGGTTGTGTTGCTAATATGTATGGTTTGGGGCATATACATTTTGGGAGTATTGTGCCATCTATGAATGTAGTAAAATTGCAGAATTAAAATATGTTGTCCTGGAATCAATGTTTTTCAAGTATGTGCCCGTTATTGGCTTTGCTTAATGATGCCAATATATATTTGTATCCTACAGAAAAATCCACAAAGGGAAGTGATTGCCAAGCTCCCTTGACTACACACTTTCTCTTGCAATATCCTTTTATTATTATTATATTTTATTTTATTTTTAATGTGGATTCTATATTAAGGGCCTGCATGCATTGTCCAATAGATTATGGCTCAAAAGATTTTCAAGTTAACACTGACCCGAACTGGTGTATGTTCCAGACACTTCAGGTCTGGAATTGTGTTAGTCTGACAGTGCATCAGAGCTTGTTAACTCTATTTCTAGGTAAGATTTATTTGGCCAGAGTGTGCTCTGTGCGGAGACATGGCTATGCTGCTTCTAGTTCTGGAGATGTCACTGCCAATGGTAGCTGGGGGATTTCTTGTGACAAATGTTTGCAGTAAGCTATTGAAAGGGAGAGCAGCATTAATGAGTTTTCAAGATACCACCGTTGCAAATATCTGTAATATTGGTGAAAAACTGAAGTAAGGAATGTTATGCTTGATACTGACCTGTAGCATAAACAGCTTCTGTTTTAGGTACAGTTTTTGCAGTTTGATTAAGGTTTCCTCATAGACCTGCATGGTTTTAAGGAAAGGGGCAGTTTGCTCCATTACAGTTTCAGCCTGTGAAAACAATTTACTTGCTGTAAGAAAGTAAAGTTTACTTTGCTAGTACTTAAAGACTGGGGAATCTGGAGCATCTTTCATTAGTTATTACTGTGTTCTCTTCTAGGATGACTCTTTTTATAACAACAACAGAGGAGAGATGCTTTGTCTTCATTGATTTAGTTAAGGTGCAACTGCTATGAAGAGTAAGATATGCACAGGTGTCTGTCAGTCTCATATATTCCATATGCTCTGGGTATCATTTAAAAATCAGTAAACTTCAGATTAATAGTCAAAATGGACTAATAGTCAAATTTGTATTGATGTCTCCTCTTCCACTGCTCTTTTTGGCATCTTCTGACCTATGTTCCTTGCTGTAGAACCAGAAACAAAAAAATAAAATAGTTTTCTGTATTTGCCTATGACCTAAGCTAGTTCACAGAATCACAGAATTTTCTAGGTTGGAAGAGACCTCAAGATCATCAAGTCCAACCTCTGACCTAACACTAACAGTCCCCACTAAACCATATCCCTAAGCTCTACATCTAAACGTCTTTTAAAGACCTCCAGGGATGGTGACTCCACCACTTCCCTGGGCAGCCCGTTCCAGTGTCTAACAACCCTTTCGGTAAAGAAGTACTTCCTAACATCCAACCTAAAACTCCCCTGGCGCAACTTAAGCCCATTCCCCCTCGTCCTGTCACCAGGCACGTGGGAGAACAGACCAACCTGAACACTACAAAAGGAACAAAGGACGGTTTAGAGGCTGCAGTATCCTTCTAATCTTGCACTAAAAAATAAGCTAGGAGGAACCTGTGCTTTGAGAAAGACATTTTAAATTCCTTTTACAAGGACAAAAGACCGAAAACATATAAAGATAACGTGTATAAGTAGAGTATAAACAGTGCTTTAAGCCTGGCTATGAGAAATTCTCTTTTTCTATTTTGCTTCTCAGATATATACTTTCAACAAAATATCCACATGTATATGCAGAAAATATTAACACACAATGAAAGCTAAGTTAAAAAGAGCTTTGAAATAATTTGAGGAAGAGAAAATAGAGGTTTCATTCTTTTATTTAAATCAATTGAGATTGGTAACCTTTGGGTTCACCAAATTAAGAGTTCCCTTTTGTATAAAAGCAGCTCAAGTATTATATTTTAAATTATCCAGTAATGGATTGAAAAGATTTTTTTTTCAGACTGTTCATTTCTTAAGAATCTGAGATCACAAAATTCCACTAAAAGGTTACTGCCAATGAATACATTGGTTTATACATGACTAAGTTTTCTACTAAGTGAAATGGAGGTTAAAATCTACCAAAAAATACTGAAAAAAAAACAAACAACAACAACAAAAAAAAAAGTGCAATGACTGTGTGATAACTCTGTACCAAAAACAAACAACAAAAAAAAAAAGTTTAAAAACCATAAAAACAAAGGTTTCTTTTCTAAAGGGTAAGTGTACAATGCAGATAATTTACAGCGGTGGAAAAATAAGCTGTAGCTGGAAGTAGCATGGCAAATGAGATTTGGGTACATATTGTTTTATACCTGTAAAGGTTTCTTTGAATTGGGTAGGAAATATATTTTATGCAGAAATATAATAGTCATCAGTAAGGAGTTGCTGTAATTCAGAGAAGGCAAATGTCAAATGATCTCTGACTTTTGATGTAAATATCAAAATATGGTTTAGATGATCAAAAGGGACACTTTCCATTTAAATTGGATTTAAATAGTATTTCAGGTTGGTTACAATTTTCTTATCTTCTACATACTTTTAAAAGCTATTTTTGACAGTAAATACTCTTCATTATATTTGTAATTTCTGTTTTTAATTATTAAATATACACTTTGAAATATAAGACCAACTGGCATTCTTCAAAAATATGTGTAGGAATTTTTATTTATCATTGCCTTACAATTTAAAACAAGAATTAATTATTATATTCTGAATTGATGCTGCTACTTTAGCCATCTGACCAAAACTTTTTTTTTTTTTTCCAATAGCCTCAGTTTGTATAGTTTCTTTTTCTTTTGTTATAATCTTATTTCCTTTTGATCTTGTTAACTCAAATTGTCTTTGAATTACAGGGGTTTTAGCCTAAACATTAACTAGCTTCTCACCTCTGGTATTTCAACAAATTAAATCATTTTGCATGCTAATCTTGGTTACGCAAGCTTGCTTGTATACATTGCCTTAGTAAGGCAAGCAGTGGTACGGTAATTCCCAGGGCCAAGGACTCCTCCATCCAAAGTTTTCAATTAATACTCAGATATAATGTGATCTTGTGCACACAGTAAAATCCAGTTCTCATGGGTATGTGTAACAGGCTTCTGAAGCTGAATTCAGCAGTTACAGTAGTCAGCATGAACATATTCAGCATTTCAAATACTTAAGCAACTTATTAAGTAAATTAAATACCAGTATTTGCGTCTCTTAGGAGCACTGTAAATAGATTATAGCTTGTTTGTCTCTGTTCTGTAATCCAAGAAACAAAACACTACATGCAACAAGAATTTCCATAGATTCAGAATTTGGGGATTTTCTGAGCATGGCTCTTCCTTTCACTCTGTAGTAGAAACTGGATCAGTGACAGGTCTTGAGAAGACCTATATCTTCATTCTGGAAAACTGTCATTTGTGCCTGACTTGCCAGGATTTTTACCTTCAGTAACTAATCAATTTATTACTGGTACATGAGCAAATGTATCCATTGTAGCTAATCTTGCAAGATTAATGAATCTAAAATGAATTCAGAACTTGGAACGCTTCCATTCCAATCTGTCTTTCTAAAATTGTTGATTCCTCTTCTCTGTATTTAAGGATAGTTCTCTTTAAATTTGGTGCAAGCCCTTTAGAATTAGATATATCCAGATAGAGGGTTGGTTTTTTTGTTTGTTTGTTTGGAAAACTTTTATTAATTGGTGGGGTGGGTCAAGTGCTGGAAGAGGTTTCCCAGAGGGGTTTGGAGTTTCCGTGCTTGGAGTTGTTTGAAAGCTGACTGGGCAGTGTCCTGGGCAGCCTGTTCTGGGTGGCTCTGCGTGGCCTCGGCGATCTCCCCAGGTCCCTTCCAGCCTCAGCTGTTCTGTGGTTCTGCTATTGTCCAGACTCCTTTCTTTGTTTAGGGACCACTAAGAGCCTTCGTATAAGATCTGTACAATGTCCTCTGTTTATGTTTCAGTCTTTTCTGGTAGTTTTATATGAGACTATTATCTTTTCCAGCGGGGATTATTTTCCTAAGTTTTGCAGATGATGGCATATTTGCAGTTCAGAGTGCCAGTATGGAAACTCACTAATTTCTCTGAGGAGAAGTCTAACAGATGGCAGTCAAAAGAGAAAGTAAGGGGATTTGTCTTACTATTTTTCTCACAACTGAAATGCTAACTAAGTATCTAGAGTTACGAATGAAGAACTTCAGAATTATTTTGCTGATAAGAAAACAAATGTGGTCGGGTGGGGCCACAGAGCCATGAGGGATGTGAAGATAAAGCAACGTAGGCCATCCTGATCTGACATTCATTAGCTCAGTATGGAGACAGAGGACAAAAAACTTTAACCCAGCTGTGAACCTTAATGCCAGAATGCAGCCTGAATGGTTACTTTCAGTCAGAATAGCCATACAGAATAAATGTAAATGGCTCACACCCCACTCCAGAACTGTTCTGAAATATCAGCTAAAAACTAATCACTGCGGAGTTATTAGTCAACAAAACATATGTAAACTCCCATTTTATTACATATTGACAGACACATTGATTTGATAAAGCCCTTGCAGGAAGGAAACAGAATACATGCAGAAGGCTGGTTCAGTGTGTGCCCTGTGATTCAGTATTTAAAATAGTCCTTGCTCTGACAAAGATGTTCTTGTTGCTTTTGAATCTGATGACATATTTCTGTGCATGGAAGCATCTGTCTGTTAGGATCTGACGTGTGATTAACATCTCATTTCTGATCACTCAGCTATTGTACGGTGTTAATAGATTTACCAGTTCTCTTATAAACCTGACCCTAACACAGCAACAAAAGCTTTTTTTCTATCTGAGGACTGGATTATCAGGATCTATTTTATTAAATTTAAGGTGATGTGATGCTCCTTCACAAATAAAACTAGAAGTTAAAGCGGAAAAAAAAAATGGAGAAAGTTAGAAACCATGTGGTGTTTTTTTTGTTTTGTTTTGTCTAGTTGTTATTTGTAAAGCTGTAAATAGCTTCTGAATTAATGTACAAATTTAAGCATAATTCAAGGAACATCATTTTTATGTTTCAGAGGACAAGTGTATCCTGTGTAATTATGGTTTGTACAAGGCTTTGGGAGACTTACCTTTTGGAGGAATTCCTGCCACCTCCTAGTCCTGGCTTACCTATTTCTCTGCTGATTTATCTGTTGAGAGCACTGCTGTGATACAGGTTAGGGAACTGATCTAGCTTTAAAGAGCTTCAACAAAATTTGTTGATCTGGTTCGCGATATGGCCACTGAAACAGTCATGTTGGCACCGTTAATGGCACTACCTTGTAAAGCGAAGAATGGTTAAGAAGCTGTGGGAAAAGGGGGAGACTTCAGAACCCCTTGATTACCCCATATGTCATCACAACAAAGTCAAAATGTGACTTTCATAGCTTCAAACAAATATGGATGAATAAATCAGAGTTATATATTATTGTAAGAGAAGCATATCGTACTGCAGGTGGCATACACAGTTTTATTTCATGTTTTTGACCAAATATATACAGGCAACAGGTGATTCTGAATCATTGCAGTATTAGCTGCATGCTATAAACAAAGTAGCTGGTATCCTCTGCCTGTCACTTTCAGTGCTTTGTTAGTGATTTCCTATTTCCATTCCATTCCTTGCAGAATGTTACACGGCTTTTATTATTTTTAATAATAATAAATCTTATTATTGTGGATAAACAAGACTCCATACTTGTTTTTAGCCAGAACAGTCATCTTAAGGATAGCATGTATAACCTGCTGTGTATTTTAGCTGATGCAAACATCACCTTAATAAGGGAGTTATTTCACTACTTGTAGTCCTGATCATCACTGAAGGGAAGGAAACCTGCATCAGTCTCTCATTTGTTTCTTTTATAGAGGCCATCACCAGTGTAGAAGAGAAGAAGTTTTATTTCATGAAGGAACAAGCTATTGGGCCAGCCCATTAATTCTTAGGAGAGCCAAGCGTTGCTTACATCTTGAAGTGCTTAACAGGAAGTATGATTCATAAAGGACGTGCTTTGTACCTTATCTGTTAGTGTGACTTCATGGTCCCACTACCAAGTCGATACGCACACTTAGTAGCTACCTGGATCCCTTTTGCACGAGGGAGAGGAAGCTTTGATTATGCTGGATTCTGCGGGGCAAACATAAAGTAAACTGTAAAGTAAACTAAAGTATACCAGTTACTCCTTGTTCTCATCCTTGCATTTCTGTCAGTCTTTTGAAAAGCCCAAGAGGGCTTATTACTTGCCAATTACTCTAGCGAGCTGTAAACTAGAGAAAAGCTGCTTGCTCGCTCAGAAGACCACAGCTGCTGCATTATCGTCACTGCTGGTTGTCTCGCTATGGACTGCTGCCAGACAGGAAAAGGAAACCAGTATCCAAAACTATGTAAAGGCTGGCTAGAATACGCCAATGCAGTTAGAAAAGGCAGTTCTAAAAGGTATTATAACATTTCTTTTAAAAGAAACTCTATTTACTTATCTTGCATGTAAACAGCATTATGGAGGTGAATATAAGGTACTGCTGGTCAAGAGCAGCATCTCTATAAAGTATAATATAAGCTATGAAGTTCATAATGGGATTCATGCCATTTAAATAGTACCTTAACCATTGCATATTTTTATTTTTTAAAAATTCTTGATTTCAAAAAGTACTTAAGGGAATGATCCAGCCTTGCAGTAGCAGAATGAATGATCCAATGTTTGCTCTGTCTGTTCCAAAAGAGCAGGCCAGATTCACCTGTAGGAGAGCCACAGCCAAGGGCATAAACGTGAGCTAGGATTGTACCAACCCTTTCCATATCAGCAGATGGGATGCACCCAAGTATCTCTCAGTCACAGACCGAAGTGTATTTATTTCAATGATACTGGTAAAAAAAAGGCCCTAACTTGCTTGGGGACTTGGATTGAAAATGTTTTTTATTTCAGTTTTAAAAGCTTCCACTGTTGATTTGTGTTCTCTCATGCACACACACACATATAAGCTTCTTTACAGATTTTAGTTCAAGAAGACAGTATAGTTAATAGCCTGGGAAATATTTTCTGGGAACACGTAGGTACGTTTCAAACATGGACTTGCAGATACGCAATAGTTTTACCTTAAGAGAATGATTAAAAAAAAAAAAAAAAAAAGGAAGAGTTGAAGTATATTCTGTGATTCTGGGATATGTCTGATACTAGTATTCAGGATTATGCAGCAATTCTCCCCTTCTATTTTCTGTTGTCACTGGGATATAAGAATATGTTTTAGCTGCTTTTAATATGTGGAAGAATTGCTCTTCCCTTTTCAAGACTTAGTGATGACACCACTTTAGGATGTGTGAAAAGAAAAAAATTACTTCCATGTCAATGGGTTTAAAAGAAATGTTATATAATTTTCCTATATTTTGGCCACTTACTTGTCATTTTAATGATTAGCCACTATAACAAGCTAAGTGGAAAGGGATATTCAAAGTGATGAGAGTGTTGTGAAAAAAATGTTTTTTGTTTTGGTATTCTTGCCATGTTTATTAAATATTTTTAGAAGGGAATGGGGAGTAATAAGATGGTTTTGCGTCAATGTGTCAAAGCAGTTTTGCTTTTACAAAATAAATGTGTTGTTTTTTGATTCCATTTATCTTAACAAGAAACAAGACTGACATTAAAGTACATTAAGTAGGCATTAAGACCAAGTGATTTTTAAAGAGACAGGAGAGTAGCTTTTTTTTCTTATATATTGATTATTCACATTTCCTTGAGAGGAGGGGAAAAAGATAATAGTAAATTCTAAAGGTATATTTTCTTCTCATATCAGCTGTAAAATTTCTAGTTTTATTTTTAAGGACAACACAAATCTGTTCAAGGAGACAGTCTTGGGTATTATATACCCAGATTAGCATCCACTCAATTGATTAAATGTTATGTAAACAGTGAATGTAAACAGTTATGTAATACAGCGAATATGCTTTGTAAAGTAAAGCAACATCTGTATGTTGTTGTCTTTTTGTAAGTATGGATAATTATATTGCCTTGTTGACTGTTGGGAGTTTATCACAGGTTGCATCATATATTTTTCTTCTAAATTCCTTAACTCTTGACATCATAAGAATGTGAAAGCTTTTCAAGTGTTTTTAAGCAAACCTGTTTGTCCATCACCAGTGTGAACAAACATTTGAAAATGTTTTTCAGATGCTTTCTGAGTACTCTCAGTAACTTGTTTTCTTTCTGGCTGATCCTGATTACACCTACGTTTTGTATTTTCAGTGTATGTGCATATACGTTTTACAGACGCCAACTTTTTTCTCATCCATATCTGAAATCCGTACATAGTTCTAAGCGTTGCTTGTCCATTTGTGAATCACGGAATCATGCATCATGAAATGCAAGCTGCCACAATGCTGTCGCAATTGGCAGAACAGTTCATCATCTCATACTTCATTGCCTGTAAAGCCGCTTTGCAAGTCCTGAGTTGTGGCTGCTGTTAAAGTCCCTGGTTACGGAATTTCAAAGATTTTTTATTATTATTTTTATTTTTTTACAGAAGAGAAGCAAATGTTTTTCTCTTCCTGCATATTAATACCAATGACTAGTGAAGCAATGTACTTCTAAATTGACATGTTTCACATTGTAGTTCTGGTGGATAATTCACAGAGAACTGAATAAAGACAGAACAGGAAAATATTGTTACTACTACTCCATAGACTTCCACTCAAGGTTGTGCTCGTATCTTGATAACAGTTTCCTTCACCAGTTACTTTTCTAATCCATGCTGATATTTTGAGTTTGTACCTCCCACGATACCCTCCAAATCTTCAGCTGCCCTCCCCCCCATTAATAAAAAACATTCTTATTTCAGCTTTAAGTGCCATAGCGCCATTTTTGGTACTCATAAGTCAGAATACCAGTTTCCATGAAACATTATTTTCTTTGTTTTAGAGAAATGGAGGAGGAGCTCTAAGGTTGACTTTATGTACAGAAAAATAATATATTTGACTTTTGATATCCACACACTGAGCAGATTCGGGTTTTCCCAGATTTTTCTATACCAAAGTGCTTGGAGGAGAACATCATCATTTTTTCTGGATCATCAATTCCCACTGTATCAATTTACAGCAAGAAGGGACAGCCAGAAATGGTTTATTTTTCCTTCTATGTTCTAAGAGTGAATTTAGAAAGGAAAAAAAAAAAAAAAAAAAAAAAAAAAAAAACTTTCTCACTGCACTCAGTGAGTTTGCAAGCTGTAACAGATGGGAACATTTTTGTATAAGGTTGGACTGGATCTGAATTCTAAAAATATCCTTCAACCCAAACCTGCAATTTGGTATAAGTATGACTAGACTCATACTAATGTCATTGGAAAATATACAGAAAGTCATTGGGACTTGCCTTATGAGAAAGTGGAGCTATTCATTGGAAGACCAAGGTGCAAAAATAGCAGCAGCAAAAAAAAAAAAAAAAAAAAAAAAAAGTCCTCTTTGCTGTCAACAATGTGACAGTGCAAGCCTTTTCTAGCAGTATTAATTGGAAGTGTGATGGGCTTTTTTTTGTTTTTCTTTTTTTTTGAGAAGGGAGAGTCATATCTCTATTAGTAGTAGTTCTCATGGACAGCATTGCAAACAGCTGTCACTGAAGATGCAGCAAAATAGCTGCTATACAGCAGAATTATGATTAACAATAGCGGTGCTGTTTTAGTACCTAGAGCCACCGATCAACTGATGGCATCTCCCTGGAGTAAGCACTCTGCAGTCTCTTCAGTCTGGGCAAGTGGTTAGATAAACCACAGATAAACCATACATAAACTGATTTTGCAGGGAAGAATAAAGAGATCGTTGTGACTAGCTTCATGAGATCCAGTGGAAGCCTATCAGCTGTTGTGTGAGGGTTTATACATGCAAAGTACAAATGATTCAAATGCTTATGATGTGTCAGTTTTTTTCATCTTTGTTTTGGTCGTGGTTTGTACACTATCAAGTGTTGACAAAGGGCAGTACAGAAGATATGCTGGGAATGTATAAATGGCAGATTACCTCTTCCACAGAAATGCATTGAACTGTTCACTCCAGGCAATTGAATGACAGAGCCATCTTATTTGACCAAATGCACTTTATTCTGTCTTTTATGCCATAATTTATTCTCATAGTGTGCTCTGAAGTCCTGCTTGAAGTTTCTATTCCCAGCATAAAACTGTTTGTCAAATTTCCATTAGGCTTAAGGTGAAAAATTAATGAGCCATTCACTTCAGATATTTCAAAACTAATACTGCTCTATTATGAATGCAGCAGAAAGTCAAAGATGTGGGTATATACAATTATGGTTCAGTGTTTAGTCAGACTTTACTTTTTGGATCCGTAAATTTTTTGGAGAGATCATTAAAACAGTGTTTCAGGTCATAGAAGGAATTACTGTAATGAATTTTATAAGTAAACTTTTTAGACAGTTTTATTTATTAACTTTTTGTTTTATCCGATCCTGGCAGTTACTTTAATAAGTAGATAGTGATAAAATACTGTCCATTTTGTCCAAAGTATTTTGTCCAAAAAAAAACCAACCTGAGTCACTGGAAAAGTAGGAGTGTATTCCACACTTTCTGTGTCAGAAACTTTCTAAAGATTACCTTTTTTGTGCTCCCAAAATAAATTTAAGAATTGATTAGCATATTTTTCTTCCTGCATTCTCTAGCATGTTCTCCAGAGTCCTCCTTGAATTAATAGCAGGTTTAGGCCTGGCATGGTTGGATTGTTAGATTTGTACAGAGTAAGGAAGTCTGCTTCTTAAACCATTTTGCTGCTATAAAACAAAATTGTAATTACAATCAAAATCTCAATTTTAAATTATTCTCAAAGCATTTGTTGAGCTCACTGATCCCGAAAGCACTATGCTCTCCAAGGAGCCTGGCATCCAGCAGAGAAAGGTCAAGCGAGAACCTCACAAAGTTCTTCCAATATGTTGGTTTCCTTGCGAAGATGAGCTGCACTGTTTTACGGTTGGTACGAGACCAAGCCCATAACTACTTAAAAAAGGACTGGAAGATTGTGCTTCAACTGGTAGATCTGGAGATCGCAAAATTTTTCAGTATGAACTGTTTTTACTGGGAAGATTGGTCGTACATCTTTTGCTTTTAATTCCTGATCATAATGCAGGTAGCTTAGCTCATATCTCCTAAAAACAAAATACTCTTATGACAACTAATACATGCCTGGCAGAGGGAAAGTAATTCTTATGTTTTTCCTTAAACTGCTTATTAATATTAATTCTGATGCTTTTTATTAAATAGTTTAGATCAGACTATATTCTTCAAAGGGGAGGGTGTGTGTTCAGATTTTCAGGCTTGTTGGTATATGCAAGGAAGCAAATCCCATCAAGTTGTCGTACATCATCAACACATATCTTCTGTGGTGTGTTTCTTTTCAGAGTTCTCACAAAAACTTTTTCTGTGTGATACCCCACCCCTTAAACAGTGTATTGCTAAGTAGCACAACTTTTGTAGTACTTAAACATCTGTAATATTCCAAATCTGCAGCAAAACAACCTTATATGTAGCAGCATCATTTCATGCAGACAGATACTTGGATTTGATTTCAGGCAGTTTAAACGCCCGCCTTTTCCCTGTTACACTGTATTCGAACCTTGAATTTGAGTTATTGCTGATCAATAATTCTATTTTTCGTGGATTCCTTTAACCAAATGCTGATTTAATTTTTTGTTGTTAAGTCACAATCTAATATCTGCTTGGACTCTGATAAGATTCTTTCTCCTGGAACTATTCCCTACACGTTAACATCTCTATGTAATTTTGTTGTACATGTTCTCAAAGGAATATTTTTCAGTAAGGTAAGAACAAAATAGTATGTGATTACCTAAATCCAGATGTCTTGAGCTGTATTGTAGATGTCTGGGTTACTTTATTTTGTTTAGGCCTTATGTAGAAATTTTGAATTGTAATTTAATAATTTGCTGTTTTCTTTTTGTCATTTAAGATGGAAGCTACAGACAACATCGACTGAACCTCACAACATTGTTAGTGCAACCAATTTCTACGGTACTTGCCAAAAAACTCATTTCTGTACCTGAGAACAATATCCGAAAAGACAGGTGTGTCCCCCTTCAACTGCCAAGTAGAGGTAATGAATTTTAAATAATCTTTTCTCCTAAATATGAAATAGTCTTCAGGTATTCCAAATTTGTTTTCTCTAACAGTGGATAGCGAAAAGATTTAGCTGATTACGTGTATGTTTTGCTTAGCTGCTTTCTAGAAGAGATTATAAAAATAAAAATTCTGCTCCCAAAATCTGACAGATGGAAGTTGTGTGAAGGGGGGAAAAATAGCTGGGAATTACAAAAAAAAAAAAAAAAAAAAAAAAAAAATTTGTTCTTTTATCTCTGGCAATCTTACTCTGGTTAGGGCTAACTTTCAGAAATGATCTCATTTGCCAGCTTTCTTTCTTAGTGTAAGGCATTAAGCTCTAATTCTTGCTATTGACTAAAGAAATCCCATTGTCTTTGGGTATCTCCACTAGGGAGATGTTACTAGTGCTGCACTCCTTTGTTTGTTAGGCCTAGTTGGACCACTTACACATTAAGGCACCAGGAGCAGTACTGAAGTTATTCTGTCTTTTTTCTGTCTCTGAGGTAATGCTATAATTCTAAACAGTGCTGTGTCTTTCTGTGTTCCTTAATTTGTATCTGCCGTAGAATAAACAATGTGTTGTTGTCTGGACCTTCAGGCATCTTTTTGTTCAAATTTCATCAGGAAAACAGTCATCATGATAAGAATGAAATACCTTGAATAGAGCTAGATGTAAGGAAGGAATGCATTCAGCTTATCTCTTCTGAGATAATGCTATTAGCAAAGTCATACAGATTATAGCTTGAATAAACTTACTGCTTTTGTGAGGGAAAAAAAAAAAAAAAAAAAGAATAGAGTCTTCCAGCACAGATGATGTACAGTGTTTCAATGAAGGGTGAAACACTTTGCAGATAACATTCCAGAAGAGATGCTTATATAACTAGTAATTCTGTCTTGATTTTTGTTTGTAATAGTCTATCTTTCACCATTTAAAAAAATGCAGAAAAAAGTGTGCCTTTTATTATAGTGCCTGTTTATTTTAATTGATGAAAGCAATGGTCTTGGAAGGGAAGAGGCAAATTAAAGTAGCCACTTATCCTGCACGAAGTACAGTGATGATAATGGTAAAAGCAAATATTCAGGGCAACCATTGTACTATCCTGTATGTGCTGTATCACTTGTTTATTGCTTTTGGAAAGTCACTGTGGAACAGGAATACAATAAAACAAAACATAAAATAGGTTGGTTAATTTTATGACTTGTGTTGACATTTGTAGTTATACATAGCAAATGGAAAGGCAGCGAGACCTCGTGCATCATGGCTTAAGCTGTTGTGTTTAGGATGAGTATTGCTCTGCATGTATGTCTGATTAGATATTTTAAAGATGAGCTGATTTTCCCTACAAACAGTAAACAAAGACAAAATAAGCAGGAAAAGGACTTTTTTTTGGAGGAACAAGGGCTTAACCATTCCAAGTAGGATGTGTGAAGGTTGCTAATAGTGTAGGAATTTTCAGCAGCTGAAATGTGTAATGGAAGGCACAAATTTGGGCTGGCAAAGTCATTTTAGAAAGAGAAAAAGCTCTGTTGAGTCTGTTTCTCAAAAAGGTTTGGAGGCTGCAGTATAGAATCACCTAAAGGGCAGCTTGTTCTACTTTCTATGCCGGCTGGTAGTCTAGAAAGAACTAATCCATGTCCTTCTCATTCTGGGTGATCACAACAACTTGTTTCTGATTTCGTGTAACACTTCTTAACCACAATAAACCATGTGGAATTTTGTATTTCTATTTTTTTAATCTTAATTTATTTAGTAAAGTGGCTTTATAGTAGCAAGCCTTGCTTAATTCTGTAATGCATTTATGATATGTTGTGCTTTGAAATAATGCTGTGTGCTGGAACATATAGTTTGCTGAAGAGCTCAGTAGCAGCCTTAATAGAAGAGATAAAAGACTGCTTTCATGATAAGAAATCTTGTATAACTATTTAATAATAATAACTAAAGAGAATATGCTGAACAGAGGCATATGAGAAGAGTGAAGGCTCAATTTGCAGTCTTCTGTTGATTGGAAGAAGCTTAAGAGAAAGATTTCACTTCTGACGTAGAATTCGTAATTTATCTGTCAAAAGAGATGAATGCGCAATTCAAATGATTGGTTGGCTTAAAATTCGTTAGAATAAAATGATCATCATTCTCTCATCAGTATGTTTCAAAAAGCTGAGCAGCAGATTCATCAGTAATGATTAAACATTTATATATAGTTTTCTCACATTGCCTCTTTTTTCCCTTAGCCTTGCAGTTTTCAAGAGACATAACGTGACAGAGGGAGTGGGAGTGTATGGAGAGAGACATCTGAGATATTTGGGATACTTAGAACCTAAAAAGTGTATAGTGGGAACTGAAGTTAGTTATTAGTTTTGTGGTAGTTGAAGTTGGTAATTAGATTTGCTTTTTGTTTATTAAGGTGCATCATTAATCCCCATTTATCTAAAATTGTGTGCTCCCATGAACTTTTTCAAAAAATGTGCAATTAGAAAGAGTTGAAGAAGTTAAGTATTTTAAGTATTAAGTGTTTTTCTTCATTTAAAGACCTATACTTGAACTTAATTGATGATCAATTTAAAATATGAAGTAGAAAAGATTTGGTACTCCAAATGACTTGTAATGAAATACTGTGGACTATCTAAAATATGTTTTTCACAATCAAGTAAGATTTCAGAAGCATGCCAACTATACAGTCTAATATGGCAGTACTTTGGAATTTACTCAGGTTCTCTAAAAAATGTCTAATGAGAATGAAGCACTTTTCCAAATGATTGTAAAATCTACTGTTATATACACATTTTAATGTATTTGCATCACATTGGTCTTTTTAACAGGATATTCCAAATGTTATGTACAAGTCCACATTATTCTGTACAGTATCACCAATAAAATAAAAGAAATCTGTAATCTATTTGATTATCCATTATAGGTAAATTAGTTATGGTGTTTGAGTGTTGTTAGTTTTTAGTGTTACATCATGCTCTGTGATATTTAATATTACTTTAAAGCCTCAGGTCTTGGGGTGGGTAACTTTATGAAAACTGTACCTTTTGTTTTTAAGCAAGTTATTAGCCTTCAGGGAGGACTGAAATTTAATGCTTCTGCACTTCAGTTAAATGTGCATATGGGCAAATTTTTATGTGTTTGTAGCAAGTCTGGTCAAATGAGTTCAGTTTTCAAACCTGAGTGACTAGTGTTGCTTTTTAAAATCCAGTACTACAAGACAAGAGGTTGATATAAGTGCTTAGTGTGAGCAAGATTCAGAAATTTAACCAATTTTTTTGAAAATTAATCTCAAACTCACTTGCCTCTATGTTGGTATAAGTGTGGGATAAAGTTTAGAAGAAAATAAAAAGCATAACCTATTTCTTAGACTACTTATTTTAAGCTCCTCTGTAGTTCTAAAACTGTCAGTCAAATGAGAGAGAAGTAACCATGTTTTTTTTAAAATAGGTAATTTTGAGAGACGATAGTCATTTGCCAAGAGATAACGTACAGACTTCAAGTTAAAGAAATAGATCAAAAGTACTGACAAAATATAAATACTTTTCTGTACTTCTATCTCAGTCATAGCTTTTGGTTTACATAAACTCAAAATGTATCTTGAGTAGTCTTAAGCTAACGTCTCCTCATAGTTTTCCAGAGAACACAGAGAAAAATGTCAATACCTTTAAAATGCAGCATTAGGAAGTGATGTTTGTTGTCAGCACTGTCAAAAAGGGATTAAATTTCACTCCTGCTGTATTCTCCAAAGAGTACTTTCAGCCTTTTCATCCAGTGGTACTGAGCCTTTAAGCCCAAGTCACTTTAAGCTGACTAGTGTATTACATGACTATTAACTTGACTATCTGATTCCACAGTATGGGTATTGCCAGGACGTAATTTTCTATTTCTTCTTTGTCAGTTGAACACTACATAGCTGGTGTTGATTAAGGAAAGACAGTTATGTCACTTGTCTTCAAAAGGATTTATCTTATTTTTCAAATGGGGCCTAAAGAAATACAATGGCTCACATGCCTTGAGCTGTTTTCAGATTTTTTTAAATGACCAAAAAAAATTAAATAGGTAACAGCAGTGCTGGAAGCACTCTGGCTTAATATTTTTTAATTAAATATTTTAATAAAAATCTATAATAATATCTGTAGATTTATAGAACAACCAATTCATCATCACATGCTGTAAATAGACTTTCCCTTCTGATGTAACTTACTGTAAAAGTTAATTAGAACTTGAACCCAAACGTATCCATGACAGATCAAAATATTAAGTTGCTATGATTAATTACTACAAAGTAATGTGCTGTGGTTTATTTTTAATGAACTGTGGGTGGCTTTCATATTCTTTGCTGTTACATTCTAGCAAAGACAGAGATGTCACATGGAGGCTGTTTCTACTTTTAACAAAGAAGGTTTTGTCTGAGTAAGAAATAAAATAAATATTCTTGGTATACTTTTATTTTTTAAATGTTTCCTAGCTGTTGTTTTAGTTTTCTCAAATATCAGCGACTAGTGAATGAAAACATACTGAATTTTATTTTAAGAGAATTTTTAAGTAAATTTACCAGCTGAAGTACCAGCAAATGAACCCTGAATAAAAGTTTCATAGAGATGTATAGTTTTTATTTTACATGTTGCAGTAAACTCCCTGCTTGAGTTTTCTGCATATCTTGGGGAACAAATCCCCAAAACAAACTGCTAGCAGCATGTCTGGGGGAGGCCAACAGCCTGGACTACAGAGAGCATAGTGGTCCGTGGAATAGTTTAATTTTGCTCTGTGGCAGTCAGGATACGGACACCGAAGGAACTCCAACCCAAATGTGCCTTGAAACCCACATCTGCTGTAGGGCTGGGGCCATGCTCTGGATGTAGGGACCCCTCTGAAGGGCCGCGAGGACACGGTGCCTGTTGTGAGACCATCACTAGCATTTAAGTTAGAGCACTTTAAGACGGTTTTGCTTTTCTCAAATAGAAGTTATGACCTTTCAGATGAGATGAATGTTAATACAGTCTATTATAATGCAAATGAAGCATTTGAAAGGTATCTGCAGTTCCCTGTAGTTAGATGCTTTGTTGCCTTGCCACAAACTCCAGGAGTTAGAGTGGCTAGCATGTCCCACCTGGGGGACGGAGGGAACGGCAGGAACTCGCAACAAAGAACTGTACGGTTTTTAAAACTATTTGAACTCAGACATTTACATTTCTCTGGCTTAATCCTGTGCCACAGTCTCAACTGGCATAGCTATTTTGGCAAGTCTCATATATATGGGTAGCTTCTGGAGTCTTTTGCCTTTGTATTTACACCATTTCCTCAACCGATACCAGCTAAGCTGTCTGTTGGCATAAATTCACAAGTGCATCACCAAAGGCTATGCTGATATAGTGTTTAGTAATGCTAAGGTGTAACTTTTCCTTTCTAATTTAGCACACAGGTTTTTGTTGTTGTTGTTCTTGTTATTTTTTTGTTTGTTTGCTCATTTGTTTGTTTCCAGAATAATGTAATGTAAACCAGGTATAATTCTGTGAATGTTATAGAAAGACTGGCTTGGGTGGGGGCTTAGGTTAGAGAAACCTGTGAAGATGAAGACAACTTTCCTTATCATAGGATTATGTAAATCCTACTTTTTTGTTGTTGTTGGTTTGGTTTGGTTTGGTTTTTTGCTTGTTTGTTACTGCTGTGTTCTGGCAGCATTTATTGGGTGAATTGAATGTCCTTTTTCCTCAAGGAGCAGAAACGTCTTTTGAGACTTCAGGTTTAATCCCCACTGCTAAAATGTGTATAAGAAAATACTGTATTATGTCTCCTTTCAGTCTCTTATCCCTCTTCATTACCTTTTTTTTTTTTTTCCTCTTTGTTTTCCCTTTTGTTTTTGTTGGAGAGATTTATATCTGCGGTCTATGTATTTCTTTGCTTGGATAAACAGCAGTTTACCATTTTCTTAGTTTGCCTTTTTTTTTTCATTTTATCTTTTAACAGAGAAAAAAATAATCAGTCTGAATATTCAGTCAGTCACAACATACAGGACAATTTCTAATGTTATTGGATATTTAAAAGGAACTGTGTTTCCTGGTAAGTAGCCCTTTATCATTTGTACTGATTATTTGTTTCACGATGGCTGGGAGTCGTAGCTGGGGTCAGGGTTCTACTTTGCCATGCTACAGTGTGTGGCACTGCTACAGAGGAAGGCCTTTGTGAGTTGATTTCTGACAGAACATACGGGTTAAACACAGAATGATCTTAGGAGGTATTGTGGTTACAATGAAAGTATTTTTATGCAACAACCAGAGTTTACCTGTAGACCATATTTGTATTGTGTAACAATAAATATGTTGGTGTTTTTAATTTTAAAATATGCTGCATTGCATGATTTGATTTAATACATGAGCTGTCTATATAACTTTAGAAAATGTTTTGATTTTTTTATAATGTTAACAGAACTTTGAGTTAAATAAAATAAAACTGTGATTCAAATCCACAATATCCCTTGATAACTCACCTGTCTCACTGAAACCAAGGTGCAGGGCAGCCTGATCTCTGGCTTAGTTAAGAATCTAGTATCAGAAGTGATTACAGTGTAGTATAATCTGTGGCTAAGTTCTTAATCACAATTTCTGCAGCCTTATTTTGTGTTAGAATCATGCCTTAAGCTAGTTGTATACAATTCTATGAATAATAATTAGTTCTGCATGCCTTAAGAATTAAACAGTAAGATCCTAAATGTAATTGTGATATAAGACACAACCCCCCTCTCTCCTTTGGTGCTGTATGTAGGTAACATAATCAGAACATCATAGGAATCTAACATAATCAGAACATCATAGGAATCAAGATCATCTTGAGTTTATTCTGCCTGTGAATGAACTTGCCTAAAAGATGAAGGGTTTCTGCAACACTAACGAACACTATTGCTAATTCTTGACATACTGCAAAGTGTTGTTGGCCCAGTACAGTTTGTACTGGACAAACCACATCATCGTCAAAACGGTCGTCACATTTGCCTTGATTAGTGCTCTTTTATTAGCCTCATAAGAAATTACGCAAATTTAGCTACAGTCCAGTCATTTCATCTTTTAAGTGATGCAATGAAGGAGGCAGAGTAGCTTTAAAGTTTATCCCTTTTAGTGAAGTAATGACTAAATTTTGTGTGGGCTCAGTGCTTCACTTTTTACCAGATTATTATTTTTTTTAAGCAAGATAGAAAGTAGTCAGCACAGTGGATTTAATTTCAATAAAGGATTTAATTTTGTAGAATAATTTGAAGTTACCAGTCTACTGTCGCTAATGTTTTGCAAATAGCTGTCATAGAATTTGAAAGGTAGTAACTGTCATGTTTAGACACGTCGTCTACTGCATTGTGAAAGAGAATGGAGACAAATAAGAAAAAGAATGCATTGGTATCTGTAAATTATTTATCTCCTCTACACATTATCATTGCATTCTTAGTAAGAAGCTACTTTTTAAAGGTAAATCAGTATATGCTTACATATATATATCCAAAGGAAGTCAATAGGAATACCCCGATGTCAACAGTTTACCCCATAAATATCTTGCTGAATAAGGGTCATAGAAATTTGCTCTGAATGTAGATAAAAGTGAGGCGTGTAATGCACCATGGACAACACTTCATTCAGGATGAATTAAACCTTCATTTGTTTCTTTACTCTTCCTTGTTGCTATAGCTACATGCTGTCAACTGTTAGAATATTTGATGTTCTCATGGCATTGATTCTCTGTCATTTTGATGGGGTTTTAGTAGTTTCACGTACCTGGAATATTCACCTTTATGTTCCCAGGATTGCAGAGAGCAAGCCAAATTTATCTTCAGTGTAGCTTAATGAAAGACTGGAGAAGCATCTCCAAGAGTGGTTTGTTTTTCAGTTTTGATTTTTTTTTAAGGTATCCTACTGTGCACACACAGTCACCTACCTATGTAATGGTGATATTATTTGACCAAGACATTAAAAGATTTAAGTGCAGAAGAATATGGTTGTTGGCGGCATTTAAAAGTCTCAAAAACGTAACATTGATTTTGTAGGACATGATTGAAAATGGGATGTATAACAAGAAGATAGTTTAAAGTCACTTTTTTCAATGATAAATGCCCATTGTCCAGCCCGTCACTACCCAGAACACTATGCCATCTTGTCACTTTCAAAAGTAATGGATATTTTTTCTCCACATCTAATCTTTTCTTTCTCTTTTTTTTTTTCTTACCACATGGTATCTGTCTCTACCTGTTTCTGTAAATGATTATGAGAAAGGACAGCTGCTGCCTCTGTAACCATGGCCATCCTTTCTCCTATGCTTTTCCCATAGTCGCTTGCTTCAGGGTATTGTGTCTATTCAAGAGAGAGATGTGCAAAGATGAAGAATTTCAAAGGCGGCACCAGCTGTTATGTTTAACCCCTGTTCATTCAGCTGGTGTCTCCTACAGTAAGTTGCTGTTTGTATCTTTTTCCATTAAAATGCCCTATACTGTTTTTCATAAGGTCTTTTTCCACTTCCCTTCATACTCACTGTTCACAGGCTGAAGAGATTTAATAAAGGGCAAGCATTGTTCTCATCTTACCACCCTGCATTAGGGGCACTTGCTCTAATAATTTAGAATCCCTTAAGGACTTTCTATTCATTTCTGTTCCCAATTCCTTAACATTAAGGAAGTTTAAGGTCCTGTGACTTTTCACTGTCACTGCAATCTATGATTGAACTTCTCATGATGCAACATACACATATTAAATGTTAGATTTTGTACATTTGTTACATTTTGGTACAGTTAGATTTATATTTTGCATATTTGCTCTAAAGAAACAAATTTTCATTTACATACCTATACACTCCTCTCCCCCTCAAGCAGTTAAATGTTAGATTGCAGGTACATAGCAGCTCCCCTATTAGTAAAGCATTTGCAGTACCTTATAAAACAATATCACCACGTATTTTGTTGATCAAAACCAGTAAGAGTTCAGTATCATCAAGAATGGTTTTATAATCAAAGGGTATTAGTGTTCAGTTAAAGAAATCTTTCCAGATAGCAGTCACTGCAAAAAGTCCCCATGGAGCAGATATTTGATTTTATAATCAGTATAAAGTGCGGGCATTTTACCACCTGCCTGTATTGCTACAGTCCAGTGTACTGACATCATTGAGGAATGAATCCTTTTGCATAGAGTACTAACAGGAAACCAAAACTCTTTACACTCCTTGGAACCCATGTGATATCCAAAGGTTGTTGCTGACCTGGCATCACTTAACTGTTCTCCTGTTCTCTATCAATGTCCTGAAATATGGAAAGCATGCCTTTGAAAGTCTAGATCTGGAGAAAGAGACTTTACTATATTTCAGAACACACCCAATAGGCAATCTTTCAAAGAGGTTCCCATCATGAATTCATCTCATGCACATCTAGTAGCTGAATAAGTCATTCAGCATAACTCCGTGTAGACTTCTTGATACAGGTCAGTCACGCTAGGAGTTCATGTTGTTTCATACCATGTCATCCTTTCAGAATAAAAGACGGTTCTTTACACTTGAGAGTCAATATCTGGATATTGTATGAAGCTTTGAGAGATGAAGATTTCATTTAATTTCTCTGAATGAGATTTGTTTTGTTCTGTTTTTCTCTGAATAACTGTATACATGTTCTTTATTTCAGGTTGAAACCTAATGCCTTTCATTTTTATAAAATACTTTCTTCCAATATCATCAAAGTTGCTAGGTCTGACTTACTTTTCTGTATCATTCATTATCTTTATTCCTCTGTCGTGTCTCTTCTCTAAACCTGCAGTCCAGGTCTTTTCAATCTCTCCTTACTTGGAAGTCTAAGCCCTGATATCTAACCATTCTGGTTACCAGCTTCTCAACTGCTGTTTCTGCAATGTCTTTTTTGAGATAGGGTGGTGAGCACTGAACACAGTCTTCCAGGTGAGGGAGTGCAAATGCTCTATGTATTTTCTCCATGTTTCTCGTTGTACTACCACATCTTTTGTTTTCTTTTTTGGACACTGATATGTATTTAAGGTAGTGTTTCCTGGTTATTTATTTATTTATTTTTTTTTCTAGAACACTCAAATACAAGCATGGAACTTTTATTAGGTTATCTGTATGATGAAGTCCTGGCTGGGGAGAGTAGTAAGCAAACAGTGAAGGAGAGGGCACAGGGATGAAATTAGGAAAGTATAGATATTTATTAGTTTATTTTTAAGTAGTATTCACAGTTTTATATATTTATATTGTACAGTTGTCTTGCACGTGATCATATAAACTTTTGTTGACAGCATTGTGTTGTATTAATGACATTACAGACTACTAATAAAATTCATCATTTGTTTTTGTAATTTTTTTTAGTGTTAGTATCCAGAAGAAGTAAGATTTTCTCCTTTTGCTGTTTTTTTTTTTTTTTTCTCTTTACTTTTCAGACAGGTATGTCCTAATTGGTAGCCATCACAGCAGTTTGAACACTTCCAGTGGGCAAGAATGGGCCAGTAGCACTGCTATCATTACAGCATTTATACAGGCTTTGATGCTGAAGGTCAAGAGAGGCTGGAGACCTGACCGGACCATTGTTTTCTGCTCCTGGGGAGGAACATCATTTGGGAACATCGGTTCATATGAATGGGCAGAGGTAAAACAATTTTAGAAGGAAGCATTGCAATAATTATTATGTTTGTTGAAAACATAGAAGCAATATGAAATTACTATATAGAAATTACTGTTCATTAACTGGTCTATGATAGCTGTCTGTGTACATTCACATACTCCATAACATCTGTAGAGAGGCTGTTCCTGTGGAACAGAGCATATGTGATAATGGGGTGGAAACTTGTTCCCAGAGCATTGGAAGTTGCTCAGTGGTTATACACAGCACTTTGTGAGCTGGTTCTCCTTGCTGTTTCAGCAGAGGACTGTAAAGGAGGACGTTGCCAGAGTTTGGGGGAAAAAAACTAAAATGACCTAGGTGTCCGTGGTCTGGCTGGGATGGAGTTAACTAGTTAACTTCCCCATAGCATCCCACATGATGTTGTGCTTTGCACTGGTAGCTGGAAGGGTGTTGGTGGCACCTCAGTGCCGTGGCGGTGCTGGCACAGTGTCCAGGCCATCTCTCCAGCCCCACCAAGCTACGGGGTGGGCAAAAGGTGGGTAGAGGACATCACCAGGGCAGCTGAGCTAAACCAAGCAAGGGGACAGGCCATGCCATATGGTTTTGTGCTCAACAATGAAAGCTGGGGAAGGAGGAGGAGAAGTGGGGCTCCCACTATGAAGGCATCAGTCTTCCTGAGCAACTGCAGCTTGTAGTGAGGCCTTGCTTCCCAAGAAGTGGCTGGATGTTGCTTGCTGATGGGAAGTAGAGAATAACGGTTTTCTCATTTTGCTTGTTCTGTTCATGACCTTTGCTTTTTCCTTCATTAAACTGCTCCTATCTTAAAACCACAATATTTATTGTTCTTTCCCGCCATCTCATTCCTGGCCATGCTGTGCTGAGGAGGGCTTTGAGCGTGCGGCTGTGTGGCACTCAGCTGCCTGTCAGCATTAAACCACAGCGCTCGGCCCAGGAGTTCCTCTGAGGGTGGCTGCTTGGAGGTTCAACAGTTACTAATTTCTAATTGATAGACTTAGTGCTGGGAGAGCTGAGTCATAAGCACACTGAATAAAAGGAGGAGAAACATATCATGGTTTTCATTAATTACATAAACATTTCAGTGTCCCATGGCTACTGCTGGTTCACTTTTCATGTATTTGTACTTAAAAGCTACAGTCCAATATAAACAATTCCTTGTGCTCTTTTCCATTCAGCAGAATAGAAGTCAGGTCAGTGAATGAAAATGCCTCATCAGAGTCTTGTTGATCATATATAATTGCAGTGGACTTGAGTTGATAAATTAAAGGAATAGCTAACAGACAGGTTCATGGCTACTGAATTAAAACAGTAGATAAAATGAAGAGTTAATTTCTTTTTATCATGCATGAGAAGCAACTAGCTCTCATTTGAAGCTTCCTACATCATCATACTTCCAACATGATTATTCTTCAAAAACAAGAAGGGGTGAAAAAATCAAATTGAAAAGATCCAGGCTGGAAGCAAAATCTGTTTAGTTCCACTTCAAGTCGGCTTTACATCAGATGTAATTGCGTTACACCCCTTCTGTTCAATATGAAGAGCCACTTCATGCAAAAAGTACCTCATTACTGAGAAGGCAAGGGGGATTTTTTTTTAAAGAGATAATAATTGAAACAGTTTGTACATACTATTTTTGTAGTCTAAGACATAATAAAGTGACAACACTTGGAAAGTTATGCAATTTAAATCTGAATTTGGTCTCTAAAAATTATAGTGCATTTAACTCTTGATAATGATCTCTTTTGAAGTTTGTCTTCTGTCAGGCATAAATGTAAAAGGCCTTCACGTTGTTTCACAGTATGTAATGTTTTCATTTTTGGCCTTACAAGTGTAGTCATTTTTAATTCCTCCTAGGCCTGTTTGCATTTTGTTGAGACGATGTGTGAAATGGAATTATAACTTCTGCTATAGAGAGAAATAACTCTAAGATATCCTTTGAAGTTCTTAACAGCATATTGTAAAAAGCAGTAGTTAAGTAATACTTAGGGATTCACAAAGGACAAAAACACAGAGTGCAGTCTTTCCCTAGAAGGAAAGGAAATAACGAAACAAATCTTCATTATAACTGTGTGTATTAATAACCATTGATCTGCTTCTGTTCTAGGATCTCAAGAGAGTTCTTCAAAGAAATGTTGTGGCTTATGTTAGCCTCCATAATCCAGTCAGGGGCAACTCAACTTTACATCCTATTGCATCTCCTTCTCTTCAGCAACTGACAGCAGAGGTTAGAAATATTTTATTTCAAGTATGGTTTTTGAGGTTACACAGATAAACCCCCTATATATTGGTTGATTTTAATTACAGATGTAGGTTTTTCTGTTTAAGTATTTTAATTTCGCAAATATATGTGAACTGTTTTTACTAAATAAGCAGGTTAAACTTTGTTTTAGAAAAAAATACAAGGTGTATTAAGAGGTCAGAAAGGATAATTTACTTCAACTGTTCATTACACCAAGTCTCACCACACTTGCATGCCCTTCAGCTTTTACACCTTTTTGCAGCTTTGAAGTAGCGTATTTTATAATGATTACAAGAAATCAGATTTTTCTTTTCCTAATCTGAACTTTCCAGAATGTTTCTCAACATGCATTTAAACCTGTATATTTACCAGATGTAAAGTGACATTCGGGGAAGAGTATTGCACTTAGTATAAATACTGTCTAAAGTATGTATGTCAGGTTCACAGCTCACACCTTTGTAACATGTCTACAGTCAGGATATTCCATAGTCCTGCTCATGTAAGTGCATGTAAGCTTAAAACTAATGATGTTAGTACTGTTTCTGAGTTTTTGATGTATTTATTAATACTTAAGATGAAGTGGAAATAGTGCAAGATACATACTAGATGACGAAAACAGTTTAAAATAGAGTGCATAAAATGGATTTAAATTTAACTTTCATAAAGTATGCGTTTTAGAGTTTTTTCCCATAAATTTAACAAGCTAATATTCATTAGGTTATTCTGATGTTTCTTTGACTTGCTTCTGAAACATCTGGTACTAAACACTGCTTAAAGTATCATCTTGAATTAAATGGAGCTTAAGACTGATCTTGCTTGACATTTTCTGTCCAACTAAGTTAGTAAAATGATATTGGTCCAATTGCTTCTTAGCAATATTTTAAGCACTTCTGTACAGTGATTAGATGATAATTTCCTCATGGAAAGGATCTGGTTTATTCTGTGTAAGTATTATGAAATGTGCAATGAAAAATGGTTTCTTTTCAGGGAAGAAAAAAAAAGATTTTTATTTGTGGAAAAGTATTAATAATGTTACGTATGTGTGTCTCCAGGTGTACTGGATACGTCAGTTACAATCTTAGTATGCATTTTAGCTACTGTGTTTGCAAAAAAATACTCTTACAGGTGGCTAGCCTTTTGCTAGCCTATAATTTCTGCAGTCCTGACTCCAAGAAAACACGTGTTTGTCATTTTACAGGAATATATTACATTAGCTCCTTGACCTTCTTGTTTTATTCTGATTTTGTTTTTTTGAATTCAGAATACAATCCATGATGAGGATTTGAAAATTGTAAAATGTCTGGAGCTGTGTAAGAGAGAATTTATTTATAATTTATCTATCACTTTATTATGATTTGATTTTTTTTTTCCTAATAAAGATAATAGTGAGTGCATTAAAGCCATGCCCTCTATTCTGGAAAGAAAGGAAAGGAAATCTTTTTTCCATTTCCACTTTAATTCTGTGGTGCATTTGGATGTGATGTTTGAATATTTTATAATTCTTTTAATGGCATTTGTGTACTATCCAGAAGTGCGGACACAGCATCTCTTTGGAGTCCTACTTTGTACCAGTGAATTGGTTAGTGTTTAGTCAAACATGACTAGAGCTTCATCTTTTTCTTCTAGTAAACACCCTCCATCTTTGATTCTTTAATGGTTAAGGCTATGTTGTTGAGAATGTATCTGTTCTGCATGTTTACCCTGAAGCCCCATTTAATAAGGACAAAATATATGCAAGGTAATCAGTAATACTTTTGCTGTTTGCAAGCTAGTATTATTTGTAATTAATGCAACTGTCATACTGTTTGTGACATTGAAAAGATTTATATGAATTATTGCTTCCAAATGCTGGCCAGAATTCTGAATTCATGTCAAATATTATGACAGTGATGGAACAGCCCAGCAAAGATCATTGTTTGTTCCCATGGGTACTCACAGTTGGATCAAATAAAGAATACTGATATTACTTCCAGCACTTGCTCTGTATTATCTGCATATGGCTTTCTAAAACCCAATTTTGGACACTTCACAAGCTTTCTAATCACTGCAGATTTGAAAATACATTTTCAAACGTATTTTAACGTTTAATTTCTCTTTTAATTTCTGAAACTTTGTAGGAAAAGTAAGGAAGACATTTTAGCTGAAATGTTGTGTGTATGAATATTATAGACTTACCAATAAAAAGAGAAGTAAGGAACCTGGTAAGTCAGGTACTATGTGAGATCCAGTGGTCAGTTAGAGAGCAGAGTAAGTGATTGCATAATTAACAGAAACAGTGACTTCTTAAATATACTTTATGTAAAGGTATTACATCTTTATTTTAGTGGTGGGCTTTAAAAGGGAGCTACATAAGCAGTCTGCAAATAATAATTTTATGTGCCTTTCACTGGGATTCTGGTTGAAACATCAAATTACATGAAGAAGCTAATTTAAATATTTGGATTAATTAAGCAAAGAGGAACTCAAACAATTCTGAGACCTTGACATATTTAATCCAAATCTTTTTTATATGACTATGCTAATTAGTGTCCACATTAACAAGAGGGAAATTCTGCCAAGTTATATTTTTGCCTACTATTATTTTCTATGGAAAATGATTGTCAATTCACTTGCTCAGTTAGTGAATCACCATTTGTTGGCAGTATGTCATTGGTAAATTAGGTTTGTTTTTTTGCTGGCATTCATTCTCTGTAAATAAGGCCATTTTTTTTTTTTTCTATAATTAACATTTCACAAGTAAAAATTTATTATGAAACATATTTATTTCTATTTACTTTTAACTGATTATATGACCACTGCTGATCAGACTCCAGATCTGCTGTTATTTGGGAACCCAAGAAAATTTACTGTTCCTTGAGTCATTTAATGCTACAGAATTAAGTAATTTCTATATCAGAAATGTAAAATTGTCTGTTGGACAAACACAGCAAATCTAGTTGTTGTGTATGTGTCTTTTCACCCACCATGACTTTCTGAATTCATAACAAGCTAGCTTTGATCAGTGCTTGGCCATTCAGTTATACATTAAGTGGAATTGTATTCCAAATGGACTTCAGTAACAAAGTTGAGTGGTTTAGAAATCACCTTATAATTATGGTGATTATTATATTTTGGTTACACACCACAGTTTTTTTTTTTTGTTTGTTTGTTTGTTTGTTTTTAGCACCTAGGGGGCTTTATATCTTAGCTTTGAAATTTTGACACTTAAAGCATCTGTTTAAGATGCCTTTAAGTGTTAGTGCACGTGCATTTCTTATATGTAAAAACAAAACACTGTTCCCTTTAAGGCTATTAACTGAATTTCTGTGTCTATTCCATTGGTATAAATAATTAATATCTAAAACTTCGGAGAACAATTTTAAAAACTGACAGGTGTAGTGTCAGTCACCCAAAGGGAAGAAAAACCTTAAAGGTTAAGAAATTATGCATCTTTGAGGAGTGCTTCAGAAGAGTTTGTAATGGCTAAACCTTGCATGCAAAATAAAACAACAGTGCTAATTAGTGATGCAAAATTGTGGAAGAAGTGGGAAAAAATATTCCATATCCATATATAGCTGCCATAGCTTTAATAATCATAAGCTTCAACTTCAATAATTGTAGGGAACCCTCAATTTATTGTTTTTTCATGCTCTATTCATCTGTTTGGTTAACCACCAAAACTTTCTGGTGGTAGTGTGTTGTCCAGTGTGGAAAAAATACTAAATAGGGTGTTTTTCAGGACTCTTCATAATTGGAATTACCACAAAATTTCAGAACTAATTTCAAGCCAGTCAACTGTATGTGAAAAGTCTCTCTATCCAAATCATTCACAAGGTTTTAATCTGTAACACACATTAAATCACATTTTCATTTAGCAAGTCAAAGAAACATAATTCCCATAATATTACTTCTCCTGTCTTTAAATGCATACATAATTTTACTTCACTGAATTCAACAGGGAAAAAATGTACAGCATATTTTTCTTTAAAATGAGAATACTCACATTTTTCATTGGAAATTTTTTTTCCTTTAAAAAGCTGAACATCAGGTTCTAAGTTAGTGGTATTGATTTTTTTTTTTTTTAATCGGCTTTTGAGCTGTCCTAGATAATTGTTGGTTTTCATGTTCAAATGGGAAAAAATATTTATTAACAATAATAAAAAACCTCTTGGTTTGTGTGAATAGAGATATAGCTGGTCTTCCTGCTGTTTTATTGTGATGGTAAAGGAAAGAATGCTCTACATTACGTCTAACCAGAATTATTAGGATTATCTACTATCTTTGGTTAATCCAGTTAGACTCTGGAATTCAAAAATATGTCCAAACATTTTTTGAAAAGTTAATGTTAATTTATCCATGTTTTCTACCACTAATTTAACAAATATCTGTTCTGAAATTCAATAATACTTAATACTTGAACAGCTTCTGAAGCTTCGCTCACGAAATGGATTAAATCCTGTAAGTGTAACATGTTCTTAATTCATACTTTTATAACAAATTAAGGAGTTTGAAACTCCGTTGAAAAGTAGACATTTAAGCTACTAGGGGACATACTAAAAAAGTTAATACTGGAATTTGTTTTGTTCTCTCAAAGAGGCACTAGGATAAGTGGAAAATCTTTTTTAAAAGTGCAAGTCATTTTAACTCTGAAATTGTAAAGCTGTAGTCTACCAAGTAATAATTTAAGAACAAAACAGAAGGTAATGTTATATAGAAGAGACTGGACATGGAAGCTAGGGTATATGAACTCCATGGTAGTATCACATTTTTAATTATCTGTCTTTCATACCAAAAAAAAAAAAATCGAATTTGATCTTAGATTCATTATTTTAGAAAAGCTTGTCTTGTATGATATATTTTATTGTTTGCATTATGTGTGCTCCATTTGGTCTGCTTATCAAACTTTGTGTAATGAGTAGATTTTTATATAAAACAAACAGTAGTAGTTATTTACAGTTGTCACTCACAACATTTAATTAAATCCAAACACCACAAAAGTATCATAAATCATACTTATATAATACCTTCAAGTAAGGCTATGAAACAGTTGCATGCACAGCTGAAATGGCTATGAACGTTTGGAAGTGATGGTGCTTTGGAACCAATTACATTGTTGTAGATACTTCAGGGCTCTGGGGAATTTGGGAAAAAAAAAAAAAAAAAAAAAAAAAAAACCACGTAGAGTCATTTTCTCCCTGTAAATTAATGGATTATTGCTGTAAATTAAACACAGAGATGAACACTTTTTTTTTGTTTGTTTTGTTTTGTTTTTATTCTTTCTCTAAAAGACATGAGAATTTTATTGTACTGATTCCAGACATAAGGAGTGATTAGGTAAGATGTATCTACAAATGAATATGTAAAGCACCTTTGATGTTACAAAACAAAACTGATAAGGATTTCAAGCAATCATCTGATCCAATGCCTCGTTCATCTGGAGAAATAAATCTCTGTGATGTGTGTCAACTTCCAGTCTACAGGATCCTATAACTTTCTTAGATGATCTGTACTTGTTGTCTAAGAAGTTAATATTTGGAACATTCTTTTTCCATATGTTGAAGTCATCACACTTGGAAATGAATCCATTTTTCCTTTTTCTTTTTTTTTTTTTCTACTAGCAATCTTTACTCTTTTTGCAATAACCTTCTTACATACTGAACACAGTAGTCATACCCTCCCCCAGCCTCTAATTTCTTATACAAATGCCACTTACATCTACCACAGAAAACTGTAGAAGCATAAATGGTATATAGCTTCAATTAAAGATGGATAGATCCATGGAAAAAAAAAAAAAAATCAAAGGGGATTAAATGAGAAGATACCACCTTGTGTTTTAAGAATTTAAGAGCTAAAGTTACCCAGATGATGGGAGAATGATCAGGGTAAATGTTACTACTTGCTTCCTCTAGTCTGCTCTTCCTTACCAATTCAGAACTGATATCTGTGGGGAGCAGGATGTTGGCCCAGAAGGATCTGGGAGGTGTCATATTTAACCACTAGAACTTTCCTTCATCGTGCAGTTACGTAAGTGTTTTTCGTGTTGTATTTTGTTAATTTGTTTTCAATTTAATTATGAATCCCAAACAATTAAATCCCATGTGATTTTTGGAAGAGGTAGTTCTCATTTCCTATTTTCTATATGTCATTTAGGACACACAGACTTTCACAGAGGAGCCAAACACAAGTTTTCATTAAATTTTCAGTTTCTTTCCTGCCTTCCATTATAAGGGATGAGCTGTTGTTAGCTGAGTGTCTAAAGGTGTTCAGATTCTCCTGATGGGTGGTGCTTGGACGAGTATTTGAAGTAGAAATTCCAGTGCAGATGTGGGGTCAGATGAAACAGATTTTGCAGGTAACTTCCATACAGTTCAGTATGCCTAAGAACACCGTTTTATTAGGTTATTAAAAGCCTCTGCAGATAAATATATATATATAGTAGAAAATAACAATGATCGTTGGGCTTGGTTAAGTAACAATATCTGAATTTTCAGTTTAAGTAAGAATAACCTATATGGATGAAATAGGTACCTAATATGTGTAAATAATGTTTAGATTGTATTTTTCAATTCAATTTGATGATTAGCGCGTATCATAGGCCTTCTCAGCATGTGCTTTGTATCTCAGTAAATTTATCATTAAATAAATAGAACAAGCTTAAAGATATTTACTCTTTTCTTCTGTAACCAATTTCCCTTCTTAAGAGTCTCTTTAAAAATATATAATCCCCTTAGGCCTGATGTTCATCTTGAGTGGAAGACTGAGCAACTTCACCTTTGTTTAGCTGACACACTTCCACAAACATCGTGAATGTATCAAATTAGTACAATAGCTACATGAGCTCCTCAATGTAGTAGGGTTTGGTGGGTTTTGTTGGTGGTGGTGGTGTTTGTTTTTTTGTTTGTTTTTTTGTTTGTTTTTTTGCTTGATTTTTATCTGAGGTGGGCGCAAATTTAATTGGCATTTCAAACACAACAGTCAATGGGTCATTTTTTGTGGCTCGTTCAGTTTTTTAGATAATCTAAAGACATTTTGTCCTTGTCTAAGAACTATTATTGTCAGTCAACACCAGTTGACTGCAGTGGATACTAGACCGATCTGCAATGAATAAGGATTTCTTTCATTCCCAAATTTTTACTTGCCACTTCATATTCTCAAGGTCAGAGAAGAAGAGAGCCATTAGTATCTCAGTCAGGTTCAAGATGAGGAAATAGCGCTTCTTATAAATTACTACCAATCCACTTACTATTTTATTATTATTATTATTGCTGCTGGTATGATTAGTTGTGATGGGTAGAAGATGAATAAGGTAGCCTCAGGAAAATTCCCAAATGATCAAACTCTTTCTGATATTAACAAAAAGGAAAGTGGATACATAAATCCCTAAAGGTTTTGATTTAAGCAAGAAAATTATACACTTTACACACTGAATATCTGCTTCAGAGAACTGATACATCTCCCTCAAAGTCAGTGAAGTCAGTGTGAATTTTAGTATTTCATCAACTTGATGGTGGGTTCTTTTTTGTTGCCACTTGAGCAGTTGCTAGTTGCTACTGGTCTTTAACTTAGTGTCTTACAGTGAGTTAAAATGGCAGAAAAATGTATGTAGAGAGCAAGTGAGAATCAGAAGCCAGAAGGAGGAAAAAAAAAAAAAAAAAAAAAAGGTATTTCACTTTTATTTCTTGTAGTCTTGTATTGCTCTTAGAAACAGTATCTTGATTTGTTATCCTCTGATTCTATGATTTAATGCCTCTTCACAGCACAGTAGAGTATTTTGAAAATAACTCTGTAACTGAAGCAGCTGACTAGCAAGTGAATCTGGAACCAAAGCATTTTAATAAACTCAACTTGAACTGAGGTCTTGCTTCTATTCTGGCAGAATCCTGAGCATCTCTACTCATTCGCTTATTCTGGAGTTCCCAAAGTAGGCCTGCTGATGCATGAGTTTGATGCTCTAGTATTTAATCGCACTTTTAAAAGAAAGTGGTATATAAATAATCATGTCTATGATCATTTCTTCTTTCTAACATCCTGTACTTCCTCAGCAGAGAAGCATATCTACTATGTAGCCTTACTCCATGCAGATTTTGCCTTAGGCCCTGGTGCTTATAGTAAGTAATGCTATAGCTTAAGGCAAAATATTATTATAACTTGACTTAAAGCCTACCTATGCCCTTTTAAAAAGAGATCTGTGACAGTATTTGAGAGGAATAGAGCTCATACATGACCTTTGATTGGGACAACGTGTTTATGCTCTGCAAAGGACACACACTGCCTTGAGCTTCAGTGTAAATATTTCGGTCTGTATTCTGATTCTCTGCACACTAACAGAAATTTTATGAGGACTAGTGAAGCTACACTGATGTAAAAGTGGGATAATATGTGAGAGAGGCATTAGGTTTTTCTGTTAGTACAGAATTCTGGATTTCCAATGGAGTTTAATTTTTCCCCCAAAATACTCTCTGACATAGAGCCTTCTTTTTGCTATATGGACATCTATGTGTGTGTGTGTATATGTATATATTACTTCAGTGAGTATAGTATTTGGTGAATAGCTGCTTAGGTAACTGAATTAAATCCCATTGTTGTTGAGTGAAATACCCTGCAATGATTCTAATTTTGCTGAAGGAGTATGAAGGAAAATGCAGGGATATACAAGGAGTCTCTACATGTTTAATTTAGTCAGACAGTGCAAACTCAGGTCCTAAGATTCTTGTAGAAAATCTGAAAACCTGCTGTAGTAAACGATCACATCCCATGTTCTCATGTTGTTCTGGAAGAATTCCACTTTGTCTTTGTGGCTGTTTAAGCAGCCATGCTTTCTTGCAGCAACAGAGCCATTAATTCCTTGCTGAAAAAAATCCGCCTAGCATATTCCCCCTGTAAATTGCAGAACCAGCTATATCAGTTATATTAGCATGACGATTTATATTGGCCTTTAAAAAGTTTGCCTATATCAACATTTCTAACTGTATGAACTCAGATCCGTATGAGTTTTCCCTTGATGTGTTTTGTTCCTTCCCCCTGTGTTTCCTGCAGAGCACAAGCCCAACGAGGATCTTTTAGAATTCGATGAAATCCTCATCAGAGTTCTCATTGGTATTATCATTCAAGGTCTGGGACTAGAGCTTGTTAATTAGTCAGAGCTCCCTCTGGATCACTTTTTTTTGCATCATGCATTAATATTTTAAGGCTGTCTTGGGTCTCCTCCATCAGAGTACTTAATTTTACAACAAACCGCTAGCTAGCATACTTGTAGTATCAATGATGTAATAGTTTCAGATGAGTACAAGATCTGGGTCTAATATGGCACTTCAAATGTGAAGGGGATTTTCAAGGAAACAGGTAAAGAATGGTGTTAAACTTCATTGACTTTGCTTGGAGATACTTTCTGATTGGTCTTCATAAAGAAGACAGCTGCCAGAGCAGCCCTGTGTTTGAGAAATCCATGAAAACCAGGAAACCTGGGGCTTCTACACTGATGGCATTTGAAAAGCTCTGAACTTCAGAGTTCTGAGCTCGTGTGACCCTGTGGATAGAACAGAGTATACTCGGAGTCAATCAAGAGGTTATTTTCAACTCCCAGCTCTGCTCCTAACCTGCTTTTTGCTGCTGCACAATTCATTTCACATCTCTGAACCATAGTAAAAGCAGACTGCTTCTCAGAGGTACTGACACATCAATAGCCAGTGGAAGACTCGGGGACTTTTTTTGCCTTTGCAAACAGGGTGTTTGATAACATTACTGGATTCAGATAGATTCTGGATGTTAAGGTCTGACCAGTTTTGGCCTATATAGCCAACTAGGACAGACTGGCTTTTAATTATCTACTATCTTTATACAGAGCATAGAATTTAAATATCCACAGAATTTTTGGGAAAGTATTTTTCAATAATAGATAAGTTTATTCATAAACATTTTGCAATTGGGGCAAATAGTAAAATGTGTTGGCTCTTCAGTCTGATTTAAGTACTGAGTCAAAATGGTCATTTACCGTAGAGAAGTTATATATACACTGCTAATTTTTTATGTAGTCTTCAGACTGACAAGTGCATGGCATTTGTTCTGTGGGTATTAATAAGGTGTGTATTTTTAAGTAGGGGATATCTACTTATTTTCTGAGCTAGTACTTCATGCATCTTTTGCATGTAGAAATCTCCTTCAAACCAGTAGAGACAGTTCTTATTTCTTCGTGTGTGAGAGATCTAGCTCCAAAATGTGCTTTTAAATGTACTTTGTGGATAGCACCTCCTTACGAATTATGTTGTAGTGACCTATGATTAATGCCAGATGGAAATCTGTTAGTGCATTGAACAAGGAAATAGTGGAAATTAACAGCTGATTCTCTGTTCATTCTTAAGCTGTAGTTGTGCTGTAGGCATGCAAGAGGAAGGAGGTCCTAGAAACTCTTCATCTAAACAATACTAACACTAATAACACTAAATAATAGTGCAAACTGTGTTAAGAAAAAAAAAAAAAAAAAAAGCACAGTTTTGGGTTAGTTAGTACTAAATTTTGTAGCAGCATTTTTCAGATTAACTTATACGAAATAATAATTAGAGAAAGCATTATAGGTATTTTAAAAAAAAAAAATCAGTCATTGCATTTTTAAGTTTGCACAACATCTATAATTTGAAGTTATTAAGAGCTTATGGCATCCTTTAGGGGAATTGAAGAAGGAGAAAGCTGAAGTAATTTTTCTGCAGGGTCTCCAGATCCCGTTAACCAACAGAGCCCAGAGTACCAGAAGTGAATAGTAGGCTAAATGAGCTATATTATCTGAAATATGGAGGCTAAGGATGTTCCAGAAATTAAAAGTGTGCTAAAGCTGAATCTGCATGACAAAGGAGAAGTGCAATGACATGTGTAACTGTAGGTTGATTAATAAAGGATAGCATAAGCATCAGAAACTGGAAAATAAATCCATATAGATTTGAATGTGAACTATAAAGCACTATTTTAACATTGAAACAGAGTACTTTGGAAATGATGGATTATTTAGTCTCTTAGTATCTTTAGATGACGACTGTTCTTTTTTCTTCTATATAATTGTGTTTGGCTTCAGACCCACAAATCTTAAATTACTTCAGAAACAATATTAATAAATACAGCTATGTTCTTACATAGTAAGACTGATTACTATTAAGTACCAACCATACCAACAACCAGAAAAATGAAAATCATGTCCTGAAACTTCCAGTCTATTATTTCTATTTTGAAAATGTGTGTGCATATATGTGTGTATATATATATACATGCATGATTTTGTGTCTATGAATAATACTTCTGAGCTTAGGGAAATTGTACAAATCTGTAAAATTATTTGCATACACAATTACAAGAGTGAGGCCAGAGTTGCAAATTGTGTAAGATGGAATGCGGAGAAAAGATTTAATATTTAGGAAAAAATAAACTCATGTTTATGTGATTCAATAGCTTTAGTCCATTAATAAATATTGGGTTGTGAAGTAAATCTTTTTCCACACTACTGACTAGAATCTGTACTTCTGAACGTTCATGTAGATGCTGTAATGTTTAGTATTCTCAAAATTCTGTATGTGTGGCTTTCTTTACTTTGTCTTCCTGCCCTAAGAATGAAAAGCTGTAAATTGCATTTTACTTGATGTCAATTTATTTTCACTGTGTGCGCCATGTAGACATTTCTCTCCTATATTGTGCACTCATTGTTTCAGAAAGTTTTGTTTAATTTCTGCAAAAGTAACTTCTGAAGGTAACTGGAGAATTAAAACCTGAAAAGTAATTTAATCTGTGCTTTTCTTAGATTTTGTTGTATGCTCATTAGACACTATCAGTTTTCAGTCTTACGGATCTGTACTAAAAAATTCTGAAATAGAGCACATTATCAGCCTTTCTGGGATGTGTTTGCTTAGGAAAAAATAGTCATATATCCTTGGAACTTTTTAAACATTTAACCACAATAAAAAAGCTGTTTGGCTGTAGTCGCACTACAGCTTTCCCTGGCCTAGCCTTTTTCTTTTGCTTTTCTGCCTTTTTTATTATTTTCTGCCTAGCACAGAGGCAGTAATACCAAGGATACTTACCCATAGTGTAAGCAGATAAGAGCTGGAAGAATCCAGTCAGAAAGGCATTGAAGCATCACAATCGATGACAGTTTACAGTGGTCCATTTGTCCCAAATTTTTTTGCACCACTGCTGTAGAAAATAAAATTATATAACATCTCTTGGAGCATTTAATTTATCTTGCAGTGGAGCCTGGAGAACAATATTTGTAGTGCTGTCTGACACACTTTGGTAAAGCTGCTTCATGATGATCTTTCTGAAAAACACAATTGATACAGATACTTGATATCTTAAGTGCAAGTAGTATTACTATTCCATTTGCTCAATTCCTGCTGAAGTCTAGAGGATGTTTTTTCGTATAGAATACGATGGCAACTTATTGACCTTCATGCTCTGTATGGACTAATGGAAGTGACTTTCTGTTTCAAAGAATGAAACATATTTTTTGTATGTCACTTGAAAGAAAGTGATTTGTTCATGCATAGCTGCTATCAAGAAGTTTAAATGTCAGACTAGAGGTTTCAGGGCAAGGTAGAGTTTTGCCAGCAGTAAACTACTTTGGCTTTATTCCAGCGTTGTGCCATTAGGGGAAATTTGCAGTAGCATAACAATGTGGCAATAGAGTTCCTCCAAGGTATTATGTGTGATTTTCTATGTTCTGTTCCGAAAGAGTTTATTCATTTATGTATGTTATAATTGACCTCGCTCGGGTCTTCGATTGCAAAGAGGAAAACAGAATTTCTGACCTCAGATTTCTCTTCCATATTAAAAAAAAATGATTGTTCCACATGTACTACCATTTTTATTTCTTTGTGTGTCTTGTCTTACTTTGCTAATATGTAGTTATGGCTTTGTCCTGCCTCTTTTTGTATCATTAGAGATATTAGAGACTCAGAAGGATTCTTAGGTTCCAAATAAGTGTGATATTCGCGGTAAAATGTGTGATATTGGCGGTAAAAAGGTGTGTTAGACAGGGAAGGAAATGTGTGGGATATAATATGTTTGCGTCTGTGACAGCTAAATTACATAAATTTTATGTGATCGTGTAATTATGTGATCAGCTAAAGGTAAATATAAATGGGTTGAGGCATGGTGGTCTATGAAACAATTTATCCTTAAAAATATAGCTAAAAAAGTTAGGCGTGATAATCAAGTCAGAAATATAAAAAGAAGGGATAGGCATGGGGATCTTGATTAGCATAACTCAGTGGGTTAGCATAGGTGAAGGTGTAGTAGATTGACTTTCATTGCAGATCTGTCTTTCTGCATTCGGTTAATGATAAGACTCGGATGCCCTTGGAGAACCGGTTTGCTCTTTGACAAGTGTTTTGGGGAGAGTTGTGCTGGCAAACATTTTTGGTAGAAATGCAAAGAGCACTGTCTAGTTTAGAAAGAAAAGTGACACGTGGATGCTGATAGTTTTGGGAAAGATGGAATAGTTACAAACAACTGTGGTGTCTGGGCTGCAGCTAAGCAATAAATCCAGGAAAGTACTACTTTGTATGTAATTTGATAATTTTAGTAATATGATCTTAAGCAGTCTTCTGAATTTTACTGTAAATAGAAGTATTACTCTGAATATTGAGGCTGAGCCTGTGGAAAATGTCTTTGAAATTACTTCACGTGCTGGAGAGCTTGTTTATGTCTGTGCCAATAGAAAATACGGGAGAACTTTTCCAGTTGGTGCGTATAGGTGTCTGGAGTAAGATGATACTTTGGAGGAACACAGCTATCGTAGCTATACTCTATAATTTCCTAATTACATTTGTTAAACCTAGTAGTTCTCTATATTTTTTCAGATAGTGAGATACTTGGAACTGTTGATGGTATTCCGAGTGCAGTTTTGCCTCTTATATAATTTATCCTACGTAATTTTAGCTTTAAATATTTGATTGCTCTGAAATTCTCTTATCAAATGGTAACATACCTATTTGATTTTTATCTCCCTTACAAAAGCCATTAAAATTCCTAACGGTCTGTGCTGTTGGCAACAAGTATATCTGAATTAATAAGGCATGTGAATTCAATTCAGGTATAGGAAAGATAAATATAATTCAGTATCATATAAAAAGCACCAAGAATCAGAGAGAGACTGTCAGCAGATAAAGTTAAATGAAGGAAAAGTCCAGTGAAGGAAAATGAATTTGGAGTATATAATTTTTTAGTACCATGCCTTTGTATTTACTACCAGTTTCATGTATACTTGGAATCTAAAATGTTCATTCCTGTGAGGTCCCATTTATTATAATGACCTTGCCCTGATGGCCATATTACAGACAGCAACAACAACAACAAAAAAGACAATGATATCAAATCATGGAAGTGCAGCTTAACAGAATAGAAATCATAGAATAGCTGAGCTGGAAGGGACCCACAAGGATAATTGAGTCCAACTCCTCGGTCCCAAGAGGACTGCCCAAAAAATCAGCCCATGTGTCTGAGAGCATTGTCCAAATGCTTCTTGAGCTCCGGCATTCTCGGTGCTGTGACCACGTGCCTGGGGAGCTTGTCCCAGTGCCCGACCACCTCTGGGTGAAAAACCTTTTCATAACACCCAGCCCAACCCTCCTCTCTCGCAGCTTCAAGCCATTCCCTTGGGTCCTGAACCAGCAATAGACTTATGCTTGTCTGATGTTTTGTAGCTGTAAATTACTAATTACAATTATTTTTATTTAGAGTAGTACAGTATATAATATTGTATTTTATTGTTTCATGCCAAACATATATACTTCTCCATGCTTTCTTTTATAATTGCTGATGTATAGATTCCCAATTTTTTTATTATTATTATTTTTTTCCTGGAGCAGTATAACTGTATTTTAAGTACAATACTTCGTGTTGCATAGTTAAACTGAATTTTCCTTGGCTCAATGGAAATGTGAATACAGTACCAGAACTGAGTCTTGGCTGATCCCAATTTGATCTGCACTTTCATAAGCATTGTAGTTGTCACAATTTTCAGTTTTGTTCGCTCTCCCCTGGATCAAAAAGGTCTTTTCTGTCACACAGATACTGCATGCTTTTTCAAAGAACAATTCTTTTAAAGCTGTGTGGTTTATCTGAGAGGCTCTTTATGCTTGTGAAGATTTAATAAGCTCTTCCAACACGGGCTGAAAACCAGAGTTCTCTTGGAATTTGAAGATGCAGTGCTTTTGTAAGAAAATACAGAGTACGTTGTGGGGGAATTTCTAATGGGCTAAGGGTGATCCTCTGGCAGCTCTAGTGACCTGTTTGAGAATCACCTGCACTGTGATGGGACTCAGAAGAATAGCAGATGATGCTAAATTCTCTAGAGATATTCTTTGTCCCCAGTAGCTTTGAATAAACACTGTTTGTTCTTGTGGGATTTTTTTTTTTTTGTTAAGTTTTGTTTTCCCTGGTGACAAGACAGTCTTCTGAATGCAATGTGGGTGTGTGTGTTTGTACAAGGAACATCTCTCATTTTACTGTGAAAGCAGTGAGGAATAAAATTATGGAATTTTCTTAGAGATAGATGCATTTTTTCTGTGACTGATTTTGCAGATGGTTTCAGTAGGAGTTTTCATGTTGCCGTTACAAGCTAATTAATGGTGTTCAGATTTTAGATATTTTCAGTAAAACCTGATATTCATAAGCTGAAAGGAAATAATTGCTGAGAAACTAAGGACCTAATATTTTATTTCTTTTATTAATTATTTTATTCTAAATACAAACTCAATTAAAAGCAGCACTCTTTAATCGCTATCTCAGAAGATTTCTTAATGTTTTAATCATACCTTCTTCTGAACACCTGTAGACTAGGTCTAAAGAATGATTGGTTTTTCAGTGTTCATACTTGGCTTTGTTATATAAATGTTGACTAAATGTGCTAGCAAGTAGAGTGAATATCATCAGATGAAGCTGCTTGTATTTCAGGGTCTCATATAGCATCAAGAAATCAAAGATCATTGTGAAACTGGATTGTAAGTGCATTTTGAACTTTGCCATCATTGGCAAAAGGGACGTAAAAGACATGCACAAGCATTGAAATAACTCCTTTCACAATATTACTCTCTGTACTAGATAATTATCCCTTTTTAAATATTTTATTATGTTCCTAAAATAATGTAGGTGATCAGATGATTGCAATATGTGCATAGGCTTATATAGTACAGTAGTGGTATGGAATATTTAGGTTATTTAAATCACAACTCTTCTCTGTATATAGCATATTAATTATCCTCAGCATATTTAGGTTTTCTTCTTCTCATGCAGAGAAGGAATGAATGGATATAATTTCAAATTATGTTTATGTGCATACTTGAATTATGACAATTTGACAAGGCAGAATATATAGGATCAATAATCAAAGAGAGAGAGCAAAGCAGGACGTTTATAGCCAAAAGAGATAATCAAATGGGAGAAAACAGAGTATGTTTGCCATGGAATTAATACAATTCCTAGAAACTCCATGATTTTTTCATTAGATTTCACAGTCAGGGCAAGTGAACCGCTAATAATATTTTTATGAGCTGTCAAACCTTCCTCCTCCAGTGATTCATTTGTCAGAGCGTAGCAGGCTTTTATGGATGAGAGATGTATACTTGTGCATCTTTTGCTATGCAGCTTCTCTGGCCTTTCAAGTCTGTTGATGACGACTGAGCATAACATGTTTACAGTAACTAAGATGCTAATCTGTTGCCTTGTAACAAGGAGGATCCCTTTTCTCGTTATCCCCATAGGCTTCCTCCACAAGTTCCATAGTACCTGTTTGGTGACAGCTGTGCCATCATCCCAGCTGAAGACACAGAACTACGTCCCTTAGTTTTATCTTCCCCCACAAAATACACTTAGTGTGCGATGCACACTAAAAGAATTGTTTGATTCTAATTTTGATTTTTGAAGTCTTTCTTTCTTAGGTTGGCCATGTGCAGGACAATTAAAACCATTGTTTTTAAGCACTGTTTGGAGAGGGGTTTGCCTTAATAAAATTACATCAATGGGTTTCAATACTAATTCAGTTTTGAGAAGTGTATCTGGGAAAGGGAATAGCACTTCTGTGGTCTAACATAATGCGTCTGTGGTTTTTTTTTTTCTGCATTTTTCCATGGTCTGTGATTAACTTAATAGATTCTGCAGCTATTTTTTAAGGTAATTTTACTTCATCTAACTGGTCTTATATTTAAGAAGCTTCTGCTTCTTAAATGCACTTACCTTGCACCAGTTACTAGCACAGGCAGCCATTCAGCTCAAGAAATAGAGATCAATTATTCATGAAAGAAAAGCTTCCTTGCTGAATGAAGACGGGGTCACTGACACCTTATAAGAATAGTTAGCTATTCTTTATTTGTCCCACTGAAAACTGCTTTGACATTTTAATCAATCTTCAAAAGCAGCTAAGGTTTTAACTTCATCTGGAGTCACTTAAAGGAAAGTAGGTGACCAGAACTTGACAGGTATGTGTCTCCAGGTAGAAGGTGAGCTGTGGCAATACCCAGTCATTTTTTATTTTTAATTTAGGCTTTTTCTTATACCAGCATCTTAACATTGCAGCAAAAGGCACTTATGAATGCTTAGCTCTAATCAGTGGTAGAATAAAGTCTGCAGTGAAGCACCACTTTATTATACTTCAGATGTTTTGGGTCTATTTTATAACATTAATACAGATTACATGTATTTTATGGGCCATATGGTACTCTTCATTTTCTCAGATTTATAATAGGAGCCTGTAACATGATACTGAAAAACAAAATGAACTCCAGAGAAATAAAATTATTCAATTACAATTAACACATGCACCCTTGCATGACATGCACCACTCATCGATTACTGTCTAATCACATGGCTTGCTTTCCTTCCGATCTACGTGAGGATTGACTGACACACTGGCAGCCTGAGCAACTATGAGTGATCTGAAGAGTGCTATTGTGTGTTTTACTCAATTGTAGTTTGCCTGCTTTACAACAGGGAGTTGGTTGTTACAGTGCACGTTGCTGGTAGTTTATTCTAGATGCATTTGTTAAATAGTCCCACCACCTAATTACTCCCATCCCACCTCCTCTCATTCCCATGCCTCCCATCATTCTTCTGCATGCTAAGAGTATCTAATTTTTGTGTTGCACTCCTCAATTTCTTTTCTTATACTGTGGAAGAACAGACTTGTTTTACTGACTTTTTCAATGTCTTGGCACACCCCACTCTATTGTGATCTTCCAGCTTTCACTGCACACTGGTTTTGTTCTTTTAATCTTCAAATTCCTTTTTAATTTTGTAATCTTTCCACTTCTTAGAATGAGGTCCAAAAGCCAACAGTCCCTCAAATCACGACAGCTCTTCTTTGCTTTGGTTTGTTATTACTTGCAGGATAAATGGCATGCTGTATCATGGGCTGCTTGTTGTTCTTGCATGAACTCTGTTAATAGCTTGCCTCTTAGTTCAACAACATTTCACTGATGGAAAACTTTTATTAATTATAGGACATTATTATTCTTTATCTTAAAGTTAATTATATTGGGAAACATTTCATTTGTTTGAAGAATGCAAAACACACGGCATGAACTTTACAGTCATTGCAAAAACTTGGAGACTGCTGATGTTTTAGAATCTACGTAACAATAAAAATAAATTGAAAAGAGCAGTATCTTGCATGTAAAGCATACTTCCATATTAGTGTAGTGTTAAATATTGTTGAACTAGCTGAACAATGTGAGTTATTATCAGAACTGTGAAAGCTGAACAAAGCAGTTAAACTCTTTAGATACCAGCACTATTAATTTGGACATTATTGTTAGAAAAATACAAATCCTATGCCATGAAGGGTGGTGATTTAAAAATGAAAAAATACCGTATCTCACTGTGTTCTTAACCAAAGCTTTAAACATTTCATATGTAAAATTTCATACATTAAAATGGTTTAATCGTTGCTGTACCAAGAAAAAAAAGTAACAGATTATTTCTGAATAGTTGAAATGGAATGTAGTAAAGTGTTTTCTGATGGGCAAAATGCTGACTAAAAATCAGGCTTTCGTTTCTGAAAAAGGAAAGTATCTCTTTTTTCCGTATTCTAGCAGAAATGAGGGTTGGTGTATATTTAGAAATAACTGATTCTACCATCATTTACCCCTCTTAGAAACAATAAATAAAGAGAAACAATAAAATAATATTCCATTAATTTGGAATGTTATTAATTGTGTGAAACCTTGTGTTTTTTTTCTGCTCTTCAATGACATTTTATTTCTTCTCAGACACGTGAATCCCATTATTGCTCATATAGACTCGTGTCTATAAGCAGTCCGCTTAAGTTTCGAATTTCTCTCACAGAGACAAGCTCCATTTATGACTGCTTCTGTAGCTATTGAAGTGAATGGAAACTTTCCCTTTAATTGTTATATGATTTTATGCTGTATTTGTGTTTTATCTGAAACTGAATACTGACAAGATGCATTTAAATTATTATTAAAATGTCTGAAAATATCATATGCAAGATAGCTATGAAAGAAAGAGGGACTAGTATATTCTCAGTTCCTTTACGTGTCATACTAGTCGTATTAAGAGAATCTGAATTTGAGCTAAGATCTTTACAAGACAAAAGAAATATCAGTGGTATCTGGTTTGTATAATATGCCCAGAATTTTGGAACAAAAGTCTTTCTTCCAAGCGTACCATTTCAGAGGTGATTTCCACAATATAACAAATAAATTCTTGTTTCTATTAAATCTAGTATAATTATGAAAAATGTGAATCTGTATAGGAAAAACTGAAAAACAGGAATGGCTTGCATTCAAGTAGGGTAAATGCATTAGCAATTTAATAAATGATAAATGGATGACCTTATCTTCCTGTAGTAGGTCATAACTGATTGAGGATGCAGGGGGAGAAGATCCAGTGGAGGTAAAGGTAAAATATTTACCTAATATAAATGTAATGCTATCTCATGCAAACATAATTATATCTGAAAGTAGTGCAAACTGTCCGACCTGTACATTAGAAAACCGTGCCCTTTCATGTATGTCACTTGCTTGTAGGGCATTGAGTCTTTTCTGCCTTCATGTTGAACTCTTTTGCCCAACTGTTTTATTGGGCTTAATTTGGTCATTTAGCTTTTTGATTTCCTTCAGTACTTAACTCCATTTTTTTATTATTATTTCCTATTTTCCTATTTAACCTAAAAGCTACATTTCACATCATTCAGTATACTTTTAAACATTAAAGAAAGAACAGGCTACTCATCATTTATGAAACTTGACCAGTATGAGGAAATTAGCATATATTCCTAGCTACACTGCAGAGTAGTACATTTTGATACTTAAACATCTGATCATTCCTGAAAGGAGCAATCATTTAAGAATGGATCCTTTGTTCAAATATGTGTGTAAAATTATATACATATCTTTACGTATGTATGTGTGCTGTCCAGTATCTTTGCCTTGGATATAATGTAGAAGATAATATGTGGTTATTTAAAACAGCTTTTGGAATGAGTACGCACTTTGGGCTTTTGTTTCTGTTGTAACTTCAGTATTTCAAATACAAGGTCACTGACTTTCTTGGGACTGTTTGGATAGTGAGTGGGTTTGTAGGTCTCTGAACAGCCACAATGATGTTGTTAAATGACTTCTCAATGCATTTGAAAACTGAAGAGCAGTTTAAAGGGGGAGCTGAGTAAACACAGGAATAGAAGTTATTGAGGTGATGTCTTCAAGTTGAAAGTCTTTTAAATAATCTATTAATTTAAATATTTAAAAAACTCCCCTGAAAAAAAAAAAAAAAAAAAAAACTTACACTTTTGACTGCAGTGTTTTAAAAACCATGAATTACAAATGACCCCCTAAGATTTATGCTACTCAAATGGTTAACTTTTTTTTTTTTTTTTTTCTTTCAATGGCATGGAGAGACAGGATTTTGGCTGTGTAAATCATGTTGCTCCATGGATATTCTCAAAGGGGATACTGTTCAGTAGAGGCAGACGGTACATAGAGGAGGAATCTCTTGTTTCTACTTTGACTGTAATGTTGATCCTTTTGAATGGCCCTTGCACAACTGTGAGTGTGTGTAAGGAGGATGGGAGCAGAAACATTTAACAAAACAAGAGAGTGGTATAGCCACCTTTGAAAAATACTTATGAAATGGAAGCTATTTCTTGAAGATGTTTTAAAGTACTTTGAATGAGAATCTGCAGCCCATAGTGGATTGTAATGCATTCGTCATAGCACTGAAGTGAAACTGTGAAGTAATTATGCTAATTTATATATGTAAAACTATGAGGGTTTGCCTCTTTATAACTCAGAACATTTTCATGTTAAATCCAGGAACTTAAATACACAGAATGTGCTATATTTTACTGTTAAAGGGGAACTAATTTTGCCATTTTCTTATAGTAAGCTAGTAGGTAGTAATTTAGCAGGCAGGTCTGAGGATGTCTATAAACTGTTAGCTAAATGCAAATCATCTCTAGTCCTTCAACCTAACATTCTTAAAAATAAACCTAGGTAGCTTATTTCCTATAGTAGATCTTGAAGGCTCTTGTACCTACTGTTTATTAAATGTTTAATTACCTGATGTATTTGAAAGCCACATTAGTATGTTGCTCTCATACTTGGTCTTGGGGTTGTTTTCCAGTCTTTGAAGTTCTGTTGCTAAGATTTCATCTTAAAATAGTTCTGTGAATGAAATGCAAACATATCACTGACTAGAATTTTTTAAAGCAATTACTTAGGAAATGTGTATTTATATTTTTTTAGTCTTTTCATTGTTTTTCTCTTAACCCCTGGTCTGTAATTGCAGCAAATACTTTACATTACGAGCGTTTAATAGAACATGGATGTCTTGAATATCATGATCTGATTTATCTTTTTGCTGTTTCAGAACGTGCTACTAACTGAAAAAAAAAAAAAAAAAAAAAAAAAAAAAGGTGCAGTAGCCATCAAAGTTCTCAGAGCATACTTTCAAAAGGCACCTCTAACCTCCCGCCCAATATGGGAAATTTCACATGCCTCCCAATGACGTCTTCTCTTCCCCCTGTTACCATTTCGATTAGACATGACTTTTTGTTGTCCTTTGAAAGTCTCAGACATATTGCAGCATATTCTGCATTCTGTGTTTATGGCCTATACCAAACGCTGCAGTATATATCAGCAGAGAATGAAAGATTTGTAGACTCATTCTCACTACTAAGTATGACTCAGCTGATACCTGCTTGCGTCAGTGTAAGTTCCAGACTATTTTTAAAATACTTTGAGTAAAAGGGTGCTGCATCCATATATTGGTATGAGTTGTTATGAGTCTGGTTGCAAATAAGTGGAATTTTGATTCGTGTTTGTTTTTCAGAGTCAGAGCTTCAACTGTGTGGAAAAGACTAAGTGTCCAGGATCTAATGTGAGTTCTGTGCAGATACAGGGAGATTCAGATTATTTCATCAACCATCTTGGAGTACCTGCCATGCAGTTTTCTTATGAGGACATCAACAAATCAGAGGTAATTATAAATAAAAATTATCAATCTGAAAATAGTTACACAGAGTGATTAAATAGGGATTCCTTGCTGTTTATGTTATCAATTGTATTGATTATTACTTGTCCCACAACACATAGGCTCATTGTCTCATATAACAGAATCATAGAATGGTTTAGGTTGGAAGGGACTCCTAAGGATCATCTAATTGCAACCCCTCTGCCATGGGCAGGGACACCTCCCAACAGATCAGGTTGCTCAAAGCCCCTCTGAAACTCAATTGTAAAATATTTCATGTTAGAGTACCAAAACAAGGTGCTTTAAAATTGTATTTATTTATTTTAAATAAGAACTCTATTTCTCTGATACTGCAGAATAGGGCCTACAGTCCTATGAGGCACATTTAATTGAAATCTGTAAAACGCTTTTTGTAATCAAAGTGATAAAGCCACTGCACTCTTACTTGAAAAGTTTAAGTTCTTTTGCCAATTTAGCTTTTCGGTACCTTACTATTTTTCACACATTTGCATAATAGAGCAATGCTACCACCTCGATGAAAGGCTTTAAAGCCTAAACATGGGAAGGACTCTAAAAGAGCAAGATATTCAACTGGTAAACATTTTGTTTAAATGTGCGAATGTTTCAACTTTTCAAACAGTTTTGGAATTTCATCCTTGAACTTTTCAAATAATTTTTTTGGAATATAAATGTCATAACTGTGAGTTAACATAGAAAATATAGCTTTATTCAGCAGTATAGATTAGCTGTACTGCTAAGACAGAGCTACATAAATTTCTTGGGGATCTGAGGGCTTTTTGCCCAATGCCATTTTAACTGCACCAAAGGCATCCACTCTTATGGAAAATACATAATTTAAAATATAAGCTGTTTACACAGCTGTTGGTTATAGAGATAGTGATTTCAGGCTGCATATGCCAAGAAGGGCTATGTGCACTGGGGTGTATTTTGATAAAGGCTGCTTCCTCCTGCTTATGATATCAGTTGTTTAAGGCTGCTGTTCTCGTACATGTGTTATTTGTGAAGGAAGAGAGGCAGATTCCAGGGAATCACTGAAACTCTGAAGCAAAATGAAGTATTTTCTAATCGTACTTCTTCAGGGTCATCATCAAATGTGGACAGGAGAAGACAACCTCCTGTGCCATCCCATACTTGGGATGGAGACACATGGAGAGAGGATACGTAGTCTTCCATACTGTTGTAACTGCTGAGTGAGCTCACTGTTTCAAAGAATTCTCTGCAGATTTATTTAAAACAGATCAACATTGATTTTATATCTTTAAAATATACCTGCAGAAGATACGGCACAGCTTTTGCAGTAGCATGTCAAGTGTGTCTCCAGTCAGAAAGTTGATTGGCATAAATATTTCATTTCATTTTTGCACTGCATTTATTATATTAATATAATATCAGTATCAACATTATCATGTGGAAAAAAGTGTGGATTTTGCTGTCCCTAGCCATGACTATACCTATTAGAGAGGCCATCTGAATTTCAGCTGTTTATCCATTCCTCTTTTAACCTTTTGCTTCTCATTTCGCTCTCCAATTTCTTTGTTCTGCTTTATTCTTCTTTTTATGTGAGTATCATCCTGTATCATTTTCCATATTCTTGGTAAAGTACCTTAAAAATAGAGTTCGCTGTGATGGATTCAACATTTTAATCTGATAGCCACACTTACCCGCTTTCCTTCATGAAAGGGGACAGAAGAAAGACGTTTCTAAAAGGTCTATATTTGGAAATGTAGAAGTGGAATTCTTTGCTAAAGAGAGGAAAAACAACCCAGCAGTTGCAAGTTAATTCATTTTGATTGTGTCTTAGCAGTTTATAGCTTAGTTGCTGAAGAACTAGAACATAAGTAAATCACAGGGACTGAGAAAAATCACCTTGCTATGGCTGCCTAATATTTGGCTACAAGAGAAAATACAATCTGGATTTGATGATGTTTTAGAGATCTGATTATTTCCTGAACGTCGTAAATTAAATGACACCAGGCTGTTCAGCATTTTGAAGCCTTTCTGATCACTTGCAAATGTAAGCTGACAAAGGAACTTTTTTCCTATTTTGATGGAGCTATTTTGAGCTCTTCATGATGTAAATGTACTGCTACTATCCCATTTCTGTGGCATTGTAGTCTACAGTTTTCATGAGGCATCCAATTCTTTTAATTAGAGCTGGATGATTTTCTGTGTTATCTGCATATTATTCATCTTCCTCAGCACATTCCATTACTTAATGATATTTGATAACACGGAATTTAAATCCCTTCTGCAATAATGTGACAGGTTGCATGAATGGTAGTATTATCATTTTGAGAAAACGAGTTAGTGCATGCACAAATAAAGCAAAACAAACACACAAAACCAATCAGAAAACAAAAACATAAAAATCCCCAAACCTCTGTGTTGTTTTTTTTTTTTTTTTTTTTTTTTTTTGGTTTTGTTATTTATTGATGGGCACATATTTAGCATGAAATATTTTATGATAGCTCTCCCAGTTCAGGTATGCGGGGCTTACAGAACATTTACTTTTACACCTAGATCATAAAAGTTGTTTTCCGTATCTTCAGTGAAACTTAAGTACAGGCATGAATGATAAAAATTACCTGTCACATTATTCACAGGCTAGACCAGGAGAGTGTAATACCATGGACCACTAAGCTAATTTAGAAGAAAAATGAAAAGAAGTTTCTTTATAGAAGGCATTTGTATGTAATATATGTAGAAGAGTTTAGAATTTTGACAGTTTGAGATTGTATCCTCTTTAGAGAGAATGCATAATGATTTTTATTTCTGTTGAAATATGCATAACTTTTTGAAGGTAACTTTCAACTTTCATTAGAGCCTTTAAAAGTGAGCTTTGCCCACACTGGTGTAAAACAAAGGCCACTAAATCTTAACACGTCAATGACTGTTTGCTTCTCGCTCATTTTCATCATCTATTTCCACTTCCTCCCACCACCCTGGCTCCTGCCCTCTTTTCTTTTCATAACTCTTCAGTGAAGCTTACTGCAGTTTCTTGGTTTCAGTATTTACATGCTTAGGTTGACATATCAGGCACTTCTTTCAAAAGAAATCAAAAGCTCTGCAAGTTTTCTTTGTTATCACAAAAGAAACAGAGGAGCTGTCCTTGATGGAGAGAACTTAGAGTCTAGTTTGCTGAGAAATAACTCCCATGTTGCGTGTTACTTTTATCTCTTTCATGTGTTAGTGTATAGGGAGGGCTTAAGCAGTATGGAGTGCTCTTCTGTGCATCTGGTGTGTATCTTAAAAGAGTGAATGGGAAAGTGATGTTTATACCTATTTTTGTCTGTATGGGAACAATACGAAATGTCTGCAAGTCCTGGGGTGTCAGTGATCAAGGGCTCAGTTTTAATACTGTGTTATGTGGTCTTCAGCTGAATTGAGCATACAAATTCATGGAAATCAGGGTGGCATGGGGATGTTCTTCATCCGGTCATCCAGGTAGGCTTCACTAGGACCATATCACAAGTATCACCTGATAACTGTGTGATTCTGTTCTGTCATTATTGATGCACTGATGTATGGAGTCAGTTCCAGCTATGATCTTCACATGTTATTTGTATTACTTAATTTTGCTTCAGTGAAAATGCCTAAGTAATTGTCTTCAGTGAGTTCAGTTTAATTTAAACAGAACTTGTAGGAAGAATTCAGAGTTGTTTTTAATTTAAAATTTGCAACTGCATTATCAATCATCCCAGCATAGGTAATTCAGTAGAGTAGTTGATGCCCACTGGCTCTATTTCCAGGTGAATACCTATGTCCATTACCATTATAACCTCCAGCACTCTGTTTCTTAGAATTCACAGAACGGGGAAAATAAAGCTAATTTCTGCCTGTCAGTGAGCTACCACTATTTCTCTGGCTGTCGTAATTTATCAGCTGCTACTGTTTTCTTTGAAGGAGCAGTTCTCTGTGTATCAGATAGGGAATGGACTGTGTATGTCAACAAAGCTGAAAATAACCAGTAAACAATTTTGCAGCCTTGTGAGAAGGACAGATGAATCCCAGTGACAGACACAAGGTCTATCTTCCAGCTACACTGTCTGAGCTGCAATTTACCTTACAATGCAACATGTATTCTAATGTTAAGCAGCTGGATGTATTGTACACAAATGCCAGATATATAGATATAGATATATTTTTATCTTTGCTACATATACATGCATAAATATACTGTCTAGTAAACTCTGGATAAAGCAAGAAATCTAACTGAGCACACATACACCCTTGTAGCTATGTAACTATGTTTCGTCTGATCCATGATATCCTTTATTGAGAACCACTTCTGTATCGTTATAGTGGTTCAGTGGTCAAACAGTAGCAGTGCTTAGAATCAATCAATTTTTATGATCTAATGTTTCTGATTTCTATGTTCTTAATGCAGTTATCTCAGCATTCCGTATCCCATCAATAATCTCACTGTTACTCCATAACCAGATCATTTTCTCCTTTACTCCTGGCATGTCTTCAAGTCCCTTTCCAGACAGGAAAGAATTTTCCTATCTCAGAATTTCAGAGTGACTATTTTGATGATCTACAACTGACCAGGCTCTTCTGTTAAATTTTATGCTGTCTTCCCTCTATTACCATTAATGTCCTGGACTGCGTCAACCAGTACCAATTAATTTAACAGATCCATCTATATTTATCAAGAAATTCATTTGCATGAATCATGGCATGATTTTCTTTGAAGGATCAGGGCAGACCATATATAAAGGCCTGGTGTATTTATTTCAGCTCAGAGCAGAACTTCTGGATCTGTAGCATATGCTTGAATGTCCTTAGGAAAGGATTAATGCCTATTGTTTTACCTTGATATTTCAGAGAGGTGTCCACCAGAGAGATTCCTACTCTGGATGGAAGCCAGGCTTCCCTTTTTATATCTAGACTACTAGGGAGTTTGCATATTTGGGAGCCTTTCCAGCTAAAATTATGGCTGTGCGTAACTCCCCTCCCCTCTCTCCTACTTCCTCCTCTCCTTTCTCCCTGGTATATGTTAAGTCTTCCAAGGAAACACGTAGCTGGTAGCTGCCAATGGGGAGTTATAGGAGACTCATGTATTGCAGGAAAGAAACAAAGTACAGGTGTGCTCAGAATACCAGAGAAGAGCAGAAATTCTTGCAAAGGCGCCAATGTATATCAGCCTCAGAATGGCACGTTGCGTGGGAACCCAAGATTTCCTTTTTCTAAGCTGTCAGTGGAGTTTGGTGCTGCCACAATTACTTCTGGGAAGTTTTAGGAACTTTGTAGTAGAACTTTATGGTCAAGGTTTAGCAATGGGAGTTAGAAGTTCCAAGGGGAAAAGAGGTTTTGGTTTTGTTCATGGACAAGCAATGAACTGTCAGTGTTTAACAAAACGTAGTCCAAACTGTCCCCAGGAGATTGTCCTAGGACTACTCATGAAGGTAGGTCCAAGCCATGGCTGCTTCTGTCTTACCTTTCTCACTCATGGGCTATGTTTTTATAATAACTATGCTTTTAGCTATTTATACTGTATTTCTTCTAGCCAATGCATTTTTCTCCTTTCTGTCTGTCTTTTGATTATAGCAGTGCTTTTTAATTTCTCAGTAAATTCAGGGGTTTTTCAGTTTAGTACTCAGCAGTCATACATTAATACATTAGTCCATCTGTTCACTTGTACGCTAATGTAGTTGAATTTGGTAGTGAGAGCAAGCTGAAATTGTTAAGGTTAATGACTCAGTGTTTTACAAGACAAAATACATTTGACGTTCAATTGATTGCATGAATTGTTTTATTGAACAATGTGAATATTAAACTACATAATGTCGTGGAAGACCATCTTTGTTATTCCAGTAATGTTAGTGAAACCGATGATGTCCTCATCAGTCAGATACATCGCTGTGCTCCAGCAGAGTCTATTTGGTCGCACAAATCTTAGTGCGTTGATATCCCAGACATTCCACAGTGCTTCCAGGAGGGGAATAATCTTTACATAAACAGGCTCTACAGAAACAAAAGTTTACAGCTTCTCTAGCATTTGCACAGCATGAATACAGATTTGTTGCTGTAAACTTGGCCTTGCAGATTCTGTCTGGCTTTTCGTTCGCTTGAAATTGACTGAGGGCTGTTGAAAGTCAGCGGAAGAAAGGTAGTCTGGATGTTAACAGGGTCAATGGGATATGGGAAAACATAGGAGAAATTTACTTAGATGCCAATTATTGCTTCTATTTAATAGTTTACTCAAGTGTCTAGCTACTGAGAACATCTATTATCTAAGGACAGAAGGCACTGAGTTATCTGTCCTCCCTGAGGAAGTAAATGGTGTGTTCTGTTCAAGATAACATTTTAACATTGTTGTTCTGAGTGACTAAATTCAACAGACAAGCTAAAAGTCTTCTGTCAGAGTACCTGGAATAAGTATCAGAGTTATATTAGTAATGTGGCACTCTACTTTTGTCTTTTAATATTTTTTTTTTTTAAAAAAAGGTCAAGATCACTGTGCTATCAAACAACTGTGATTTGAGTCATTGGTACATCATCTCAAATAGAGTTTTCAGAGTTCAGTATGTGTTACCATGGCCATTAGAGAACCATTAATACGGGTGTAAATAAATATTGTCTTAGAAGACATCATTGTTGGTTTATGGTGGGGGAGGAGGTTATTAAAGTCAGTTTGTATTTTTATTAACAGATGCAAGCAGGCTCTGATTTGAAGGTTGTGTAGCTTCATTAACATAATGGTCATATTTTGCATTAAGTTTATAGACGAAGCATCACTGTGCAGTAAAGAAGTATACCTTTCAAATTAGCATCTGCTTGCATATAACTGGCTTAGGATGGAGACAAAGCAAATTCTGCCTTTTAAACAGTGTCCTCCACTCCCGTTGTGATCCAAAGCAATCTGTGAAGGGGAGGAATTCCACTACTGGTATTGTGTAGACTTACTAGTTCTCATGTAACTAACACCTTCCCAGATGGGACTTCTATAGCAGGAAAGGTGACCTTTATTTGACGACATACAGTGAAGATAATGCATTGCTAGAGTACCTGTGATCCTTAGGACTGCATCTCTGGTCAGGGGAAAGGATCCTAGAATTTTTTCCACTTCCCATAATACAATGATACAAAAATATTAAAAACAGTTTCAGTTTCTAAACTTTGGGTCTTCTAATCGCTACCTGAAAGACTTGCTTTAGACTTCAAGATAAATGACAACCAGTTGCTCTTTCATTAACTGAACTAAAACTGTGAAGGCAATGTAAAATATTGTATGAGATCTAAGAATACTGCATATTTGTAGTTGATTTTTTTGAAAAGTGCAAGATATATAGGCCTTTAAAGTAACTCAAAAATACAAAACTAATACTTTTTAAATAATCTTTCTAGCATTCCTGAAATATGCAACAAAAAAAAATCTTTACCCATGCATTTTTTGTGCTTTATAATAAAAAGTAAATCCTGCAGGAATCTTCTCTTCAGTATTAGGAGTACTACTCAGCTTTGATACTCAAAAGATAAATACATTCATTTAGTTGTGACTTTTAAAATTAAATTTAATTACGTTCTTAATGGGGAAGGCTAAATGCACATATAATACATCTCATGTCATTCTTTAAAATCCCATTGCACAAATAGAATGCATGCAGCATTACAATAACTTTTCTTGCTTACAAAACAATTGCAAGAACAATAGCAGGAAGTGACAGCATAAAACAATTGGAAGAGATATCAGTAAAATATATATATAGTAAATATACCAAAAAATTAGTTGTCTTTTTCCCAATTTTTACAGTTGGCCAGTTTTGAAGAAGGAACTCCCTTGAAACAAATTTAGAGAGACAACTAAATGCAAAGAATTAATCACCTCACATTTACACACATATTTACTGTCCTTAGCAAAAGTCAGTGCTGTTTCTTACTGAAAAATGGTGAGCCTTCCATCTACCCAGTATCTGTCCAATGGATAAATGGATTAGATTTTTTCATTCAGCATAACGTAAGTCGTTTTTTAAAACACTAAACATAAAAACTGGAAAGAGGAAGCATTGAATAGCAAATGAAAGCATTGTGCTTTACAACGTTGGTGGTTAGGAAACATTGTCACTAGGATTCATGGCTTATAGCAGTACATCATTAGCATGACCCGCTGGCATCTCACTGGCACTGCTTATTTTCTGCGTAACCTGAGTGCTCACCATTGATTGTAAAATGTTATGAAACGTTCCTTCATCCTTCACACCACACATCTAAGAAGAGGTGTTCTCTCTTGCATGTAGTGAATCTGAACTGAGCTTGCTGTTTCTAATCTTCTGAAGCTTTGGGAAGATCTTCTCTGAGGTACTCGATTTCTGGCTTGGGCTGCTTCCTCCTACCTACACTGCTGATTGTGCCTTCAGTTTGCAAAGCAGCCAAGGAATACTTGAGGGAGGAATAATGCTATGCAAGTATCACAGTATCTTGAAAGCTGCTTTCTTCATGCTGTGGTCTGTGAATTTACAGTGATTATTCAATTCACTTACAAATGCAAGGAAGAAAACATTAAGTTAAAGGAAATGAGAGAAGAATGCATATATTCTTTTCCTGTCTGATGACTGTTGGCTCGAGCTTTATCTGGCTACAGTTGATTGGAATAATAAAATAAATCATGCAGCAGTGATTGCAATTCTATTTCTTCTGTTTTCTGTGTAGTCTCATTTGACAGGCTTATTTTGTCCAGCATCTGATGACATCACAAGGTCAGTGCACATCTTTACCAGAATGAAAAAAAAAAAAAAAAAAAAAGGAAAATAGATAAAATAGATTTGGTTTTCTTTATTTATTAAAACCTCTTTAGTCAACTGAAATAGTAAAATTATTTAAGAAAAGCCTCGTCATAAACTCCTTCTGCTGTGCCCATTTCAACAGGGCAGGGTCATTGTCACTTGGAGATTTTTGACATACATTAGGCTGTGGCAACGGCAAAGCTTTACTTTTTAAAGGTAATTGAAAAGCATACTCATTTTATGTCTTTAGTTTCATTTATGTAATAACCAGTGAAAAGTAGCTTTTAAATCATAATCCTTTGTGGATTTTTTGAGGGAATATTTAATTAGATTTCAAGAGCATTTGCTAGAAAGGGAAAATTCAGTCTCCTACTAAGATGGAGAGACACGCAGTCTTCTGTGGTGTATTTGCAGATTTAAGGGCTTTTATTAGTGTGAAATCCTATATGCCATACCTTAATGTCTGATGTGATTTAATCAACCCAGTTTAACACACATATATGAGAACCCCACCTTGGCTTCAGTATGTTCTATGCTACGTAATCCAGTGTTTCAATACATCTATTGAAAAATCTGGTTGAGTCTATTGCACCCTCTCAAAAACAAACAAAAACAGTTTTCCATATAGCTGATAATAAACCATATTTTAATCTGAGATGCCTTTTTCCATTACTCTCTTTGACCCTTATTCCAGTAAAACCTCTCTTCTACCCTGTCAGGGGAAAAAAAAAAAAAAAAAAAAAAAAAGGTCTTTTAGCCTATCTGAGGTGAAACACCTGTTTCACAAATAATACAGTTGTATATTTGCTGCCAAGATACCATATGCCAAATGCTTGACTTAGGGTAAAATGGAAGAAGGAATTAGTGAAAGCCTGCAGTGCAGATTTCAAAGGTATTTTTGTTCTGTTCACTGCTTTCTCTTTATCTTTTCTTCTGACATGGTTTTCTCCTTCATGCTGTGACAAATTCTTGGCAGCGGTCATGAATACAGATGCAGATAACTCCTCATGCAACTGTAGGCCTCTCTGGATGTCTGGGTAATAGTTTTAGACACTGGCATAACTTTATCGTGTATGCTCTGCAGGTGAATTCAAAATCTCAACTAAACTTGTTTCCCAGGTTGATTTAGAAGGTAAGCACTGCTTGCTTTCCGCTTTATTGTCCGACACTGCATGTCTGTGTGTTCCCCTCAGGCTGCTGCAACTCTACCCTTCATGCTGTTGTATTACACAAACGTAGAAAGAGTGAAACAGGTTAATAGCTTGTGGACCAGATCCAACATATAGATGTGGACAGGCATGAGATTATATTCTCAGTCCTGGTGCAGCAGAGGCTTTATACCTCTACCAGACATTATTCTTTGATCTACATGAAGAAAATAAATGGCTTTCTCTTGGCTTTCATCCCTCTTTTTTTTATATGCTTTGCAGACATTAGGACTCATGGCAGCATTAGGCTATCATGATTATACTGCTTGGCCTAACTGTACGAACTGCCAGAGGATTTTTGTTCTCACTGCTTTCCCTCTATTATTCTTTCCTAAGTGTCTCTTGCTTTTGTGCTGTACAAAATTGGAGGTACAAAAGCTGTGAAGTGGTGAAGAGTGAAGCTGGCACAAGTGTTGGCAATATTGACAAATATTGACAAGGGGGAAGTCAAACAGATAAAAAGGAGGTTGGTGCAAAGACTGGTTTTCCAGACCGAGTGTCATTGCTGAGTCAAGAAACCTCCACTGTATGTTATTTTAAAACCAAGCAAACAAAAACCAACCACAAAGAAATTTTAAAAAGGTAATAATTCTGGAGGGATTTGTGGATTATTCACCTAGTTAAGGGGAGAGGGATACTAACTATATAATTTTTTTTCCAGAGTAACAGTCAAGAAAACAGGAATCCTGTCATTGTAGATGCAGCACTGTCCTAGTCTAGGAAAAAAAACTGCTTGTATTTACAACAGAACTATTTCCACCTCTAAGACAATCAGTGTGGTAACATTTGTTGTTGTTTTGTTGTGTTTTGCTTTTTTTTGTCTCTTTGTTTCTTTTTCTTTTTTATTTTATTTTTTTGATGGCAGCGAAATAGATCCCTAAGATATGTTACAGTATTTACTGTTATACATTAATTCACCAGAGGTGCTGTGGGCTTTTATTCATGACTACAAATGGATTGGATTAAATTTGGTACATAAATTGAAGGCACGGTATAGGAAGGTACACAAGGGATGGCAAGTTTAGTACCTTTCGAAGGTGAACCATTCTGTTCAGTTTATTAGTTGAGGAAGAACAAGATAAGTTAGAAAATGAGTCTAATAAATCAGGAGTGAATTTTAGTGTCCATCATAAATAAACAAGAGCGAGCTAGGTTTGGGGTTTTTAGATTTTTCTTTCTGCATTTTCGATCCCCATTTAATCAATTCATAAATCAATTAATTACTGTCAGGAGAGCTGAGGACAGCAGGAAATTGGGTTCAAATTAAAAAGAAAAGGAGGCAATTTGTTTTAAGATTGAAAGTTGGATGTTCAATCGAAGTTTAATCAGAAGTGACCCATTATTTGAGAAGTAGAACGCCAATGTCTTTCTAATTTCACAGAATGTTTCGTTAAATGAGTGTTGAAAAGATCAGGTTAACTGATATTTCCAAAAGGAAGATGAGACAAAGGGGATTTTTGGAAGTGAGCTTCCAATATATGTTATGTATTCCCCTTCATTTCTATTCTGAAGAGATTGTAGTGAAACCTAAAGCATTATATTGGGAATTCAAGGTTTATTGGCATTGTCTTTTCCACAGGTTGTACAGATTGTGTTATAAAAATACAGCTTAATATCAGAAAAGCAAACATTCTTAATCCATTTGGGTAGCTGTGGAACAATTTCAAATGACAACAAACAGTGAAGAGAAAATTTGTAATTGAATGAATGGAAGTTGGGCTGCCTAAATTATAGGATGTCTAACAGTGGCCTGACCTTGAGAAAGTCTTTGCATAAATTGATATCATCATGAGACCTTTCAGCTCCATAATATGTAGAAAATTGTGGACATTGCACAAAGTGAGTGCTGATTATGAGCTTGCTGCTGCATGGAAGGCAAAATGAAGGGGCTGTTAGAAGTCTGCCTCACCCCTGTTCATGCTGTGAACTCCTTGCTTGCCGTGAGCAGCATCATCTCCATGCAGTGAGGTTCTGGCCTGACTTCCCCAGAAGTGAGCTCAGATGATAATATAGAATCTTTGCCTAAATCTAACATGGTACTGGTGCATGACTAAAGTGAAGAGAGATTAATTTTGTTTAGGAATTGAGTGTGGGAGAGTGAGGATGGCAACCGTAGCTATAATTCCTGCTGTGGGTGAAAAACATAAAAAATAATATAGTTGGCTTTAACGTTCTTCGGATTATCATGTCTTTTTTTCCTAGTGTACATTTACTAGAAATTTGCTTAGGAAAGTGCTATTAAAAATAAAAACTAACACAGGCTATTGTGAGCTCACTGAAAGAATAAATGAGGAGGCTGATTCAGTTTCTCACTGTAGGAAAGTGTTGTTCTTGCTGTTAAATGCTGAGAGATACTCTTGAAACACCACCTAGAGTCATATCTCTGCCATGTACTCCCTGGGATAAAGAGTGGGCTTCTGTTATTAGGAAAGTTCTTGCAGCTTTCTCTGGTTAGCATAGTGCTTGAAAGACTATAAAAGGTAAGAGAACCAAAGTATCTTTGCCTCTTTTGTAGTTCTTTGTGGAGCCATATTTTCTTTCAGAACAAAACAACTGTTTTAAACATTTCCCTTCAGAAGGGTAGAGCAAGATATTTCAGATGCCAGCAAGGTATTTCAGCTAGTAATCTCGGATTAACTGTTTGCAAATATTATCTATGTATGTAAACGTAAAAAAAAATCTTGCACATAAGCAATATTATTTATGAATATGTATAAACATATAAAATTGTAGTCATCTGCTCTGTTTTATGTACACTCCATAGCAAAGTCTTTGGTTCCTGAACAGAAAACTGAAGTGCAAAAATACTCAAGCCTGCTTAAAGCAGTGATTGTGTAAGACTCCTTTTTAAGCTCTTAGTAAGCAGAGTCTTGACTCCATCATGATCAAAGAGACTTGCCACTTGTGTTGCCAGCACGTGTTTTGAGTTGTTTACTCGTTGTTACTTGCTTATGTTGTGTTCCTTTAAAAGTCAGTACTTAAAAGGAGGCAGTAGCAAAGACTACCTGTTGGCCTTGCCCAGCCACTGTGGTCTCGACTAGGCTGGAAGCCTTTGGAAGGAGGGTTAATTGCTCAGTGGCTTCCAGAGAAAATATATCTGGGAGAGGTTTTCCAAGCATAGATGTGGTCTCACTCCTCACATGAAGGAGTGAGTAACTGGGCCAGTGTGAAAGGGAAACGGAAATAAAAATCAAAAAGACCTCCAAACCTTTCACTACAGAAGGGATGAGAAAACCAGAGAGCATATTCATAGCCTGACCACGAGAGATGGGGAAAAAGAAATTCTTTTCTTGGGATCCAAGCAGGGGCTTTTCTGAATTTGTCACATAGTGGATAGTCACTGGAAGATTGCTGGGCTGAGGAAAAAAAATAAAAATAAGAACACCCTGTGTAGAGAAATTACGTGTCCTGGATTCTGTTCTCATTCTGTTCCTGGTTTTGAAGAAAAATGAAGTTAGCCTTTCCAGGTGTTTGCATTCAGGAAGATAACAGGGCTGATCTGCATCAGAGCTCTAGCTTGCTTGGGGTTCAGTCACACCACTCATCTGTGTAATGCAAACACTTACAAGCTAATATTTCCTTCCACTTAAGTTATGGGGAGAAGGAGAAAAATAAAAAATAATTTAAAAATAAACCTGCTCTGTGAACAAAAAAATGATGAAATTAATCAAATATGCTGTTCAAGGGTTCCAGTAGGTTTCAGAATATGAAAGATGAAAACACAGCCCTGTGAACTGAATGAATAATAAGAGTCACTTTCTCATTAGCAGTGAGGGAGAAACTTTACATGATGCTTTAAATTCTTCTGGATATTCACTGTAAGAGCTTGGCTACTTCTTCAAGGAGCCAAATTTTATCTGGATGTTGGCAGTGTTTTTATTGATCAGTCTCTATTAAAGTCAGTGTCAAAGTCAATTGATATATGTCTGTCTTCCTTTCTGCTCAGGCAGTATAGTAGTCTGGAAAACTGGTAGGTTAGGGAAAAATCTATTGGTATCAGTAAAGCACTTTATATCTGATGACTTTTTTTCCTTTCTAAGGAAAGGAAAAGGGCAAAGTATTAAAACCAAATTCAGTCAAATATCAAAACAGGCTTTTCTCCAGATTACTAGTAACATAGCTAGTTCTGGTAAGTTTTCCTCTTTCTGTTATAATACATTGTATCTAAGTAATTAATACACTGGCATTTTAGAAATTTCCAGAAGTTAATTGTTTTTCTTCCATTGTTATGTGGCTTGTGTGTGGGAATGGTTTGAAGCCGTTTGTATCAGTCATATAGTGGCTGGTGTTTCAGTTGCCGTATGATAGCATCTTGTTTCTGTAATCCTGATTGAGAGTGGGAGAGCTTTCATAGCTGGCTGATGGTGGATGCATCAGAGATGTCGTGTCACCAAAGAGGAACATGGGAAGTTTCTATTTTGTTTCTCTCCAGGAATTACGGTTTTCATGTGCCTCCAATTTCTGCTGCCATTTTATCTACTTTTGTAATGCTCATATGAACATGTATTTTCTTAAGCTGTTTGTAATACAGAATAAAAGTAGGGTAGACTTCGTGATTTGGAAATTGAATAGTTATTTGATTACATCAATGGTACCACTCCAATTAAGGTTTTCCCTAAATACTAGAACAAAATTATTGAAAAGAATGCACAGATAAGCATACGTGGGTGCTTAGAGGAATAGTCTTATTTTCAAAACTAGTAAGCATGAATAAAATACTTTTCAGTAGAGAGAGCTGATGATCACTTTGAAGTCACTTTCATATTCTTTCTATTCTTTTTATTGGTGATGTTATTATATAGATAATCATTATTTTTGTATTGGTTATCCTTCCCCATTCATAAAACATCAAAGGAAGAAATGCACTTAATATAATGAATAAAAGATTAGTGTGATTAATATCTGCGGTAGTAAAACAAGAATAGCCATCAGAGCTACTGATAACCTTCAGGAGCTGCTCTGAATTTCACCCGTGTGCTTCTCTTTGATTCATGGTGCACTGGAATCCTGAGGATTCCTTTCTTTGGGAAAACAGGTAAGCAGAAAATATTGCTGTGTAGGGAATGAGAGCACTGAACGTGTTTGTAAATGGGTAAAATTCACAATTAAAGGGAAAATTCTTGCCTAGTGCATTGTTTCTAAAATTATCAGCCGTGGTTTCTAAGAGGTTTACAGCATGGTATTGACCATCAAATGATTCAGTCTTACAAAGACAGATACAAATGCTTGAGTTCATTCTATCTAATATTAGGTGCTTCAAGAAAGCACCTAAATTAAGAGAATGTGTATGAATGTATCCTTTCAGTGTTTGTATCTCTGTTATTGAACGTGTTATGAATGTCGAACTACTAGAATCCTAACCTCTCAGGTATGTGCCTAGAATAAGGTGGATAAAGCATGCTAAGCAGCATTTCCTTGTCATGCGTGCATCTGATCCATCAAGTTCAGATTCCAAAGAAATAACATTTGTCTAGATAGAGCAACAGTCTGATCTTGTGCAGCAAATCTAATTCAGTAATCATTCCCTTCACTGACTCTCAGTAAGGTACTCAAGAAAGAATATAAATAATGTAACTGTTTCTACATTATTGATTGCAATTATGTGAATGATGATGAACAGCGTTAGCACCGCTGTAGCAGAATGACAATCTTCCTCAACCTCCCCCCAGTCAAATGACATGGCTCTGTAAACTAGTGCACAAACTTCAAACAAAGATTAATAGATGTAATGAATTAATCTTGAAATATGTATTTTATCTTTATAATAAATGACTGCGTATCTTCTCCCTGAGATCTTAAAAAAAAAAAAAAAAAGTTTTCTGAAGGGAAGAGTGACTTCATTTATTATTCTGATGTTTCTGTGACAAGTTATACAACAAAGATGCGTGACTGAACACAAGAATTTGTATGACTGAGGGCTAATTATACCTTGTATTTATTTATTTAAGCTTACATTTATTTATGGAAGCTTACAACCAGAAATAATTCTCTGGAAATGCGTGGAAATACTGATATAATATTCATCATGCAGGCATTAATCTGTAGAAAAAAATAACAAGCAAAATTGCCAGCAGTGTAACTATCTTTCTTGAGGTCTACCTTTCACTGAGCTTTCTATGAGACACGTCACACTATTCAGAGAGGCTTAAGTTAGCTGTAATGTAGTAGTTCAGGGGTAGACTGAGCATCTGTAGGGAACTAAGCCTAAATGGAGTTGTTTTGAGTAGAGCATATTGGCATATCACATCGCTGATATGATTATAGTGTATGTATGTCCCATGCTAGTTTGGATAGACAACTACCAGTGCTGTGCCACTGTAGTGCCCAAAATTGGCTCTTGGATCCATGTGATGTGACGCACTGGGTGACACAAACACCGTTCTGATGCAGTGGGCGTGGATTGGATACCACCACTTTATCCCCCAGAGATGCGTGAGTAAGATACTTTATATTGCTCATCTTGAAGAGTAGGGTAGACTTTTTCTCTACTTCCTTTTAACTTCTCATGTTTGAATTAGAGTGAACAGCATTTAAATTATCATTATTATTTATTTATTTTTGCTAAAGTACAATTTTTCTTCAGCCTTTGTATGGCTTGGAACTCAGCATAAGAAAGAGCAAAGCTCAGTCACATAAAGAGAGGTTGTACAAGCCAGAACAAAGCATCTAAATTGTTTGTCTCTCTTATTTGCTCACTGATGTTTAAAACAATAAGTCCTACAGAGTGTTTTTGGCAAGTGGAAAGGCAGTGGAGTGCAAACCTTACAAATCAATTCTGTTAAGCTCAGATCAGTTTTAATACTTTTTTACCAGAACTTTATTCAGCTACTGTTCAGCATGAAGCATCTGAATGCAAGTAACTCTTTGGCTGTTGAAGAATAAGTTGAGCATCATTACAAGGTTTAACACTCCCTAAAAAAAGGCTTCACTTCTTGTGTACACAAACTGAGGGAAGGGGGGAGAGTTTGAGTATAAAGATATAACCTATTGAAGATCAGTATATATCAAGAAGAGAAAACTGAAGAAATGTTAGTCTAGTAGGTACAGGGAGCTGGTAATTGAGAAGGATGTGATTCCAAAACATTGCCAATATTGCCTAACAGTCCAGGATATTCTAGCTAAATACAGTAATATTATATTAAGGTGCTTGGCAAATCGAAATGAAGAATAAGATTCATGAAAGATTAGGCCTTCTGAAAGGAGATACAAAATATTATGATGTTGAACTTGGTTGCCTAGAGATAACCAGAGCCTGGCCCAGGGCTTGAGAAGTTTTGTTACTCTTCAGGATACAGGTAAGTGAAGCAGGGTTGCAGTGGATTTGTCTCTGATTATCTGTGTGTCAGAGTTCATTTTGAAGAGTATTTTTTTAAAAGAACTGCTCATAACTAGTAATTCTTAGAATGGTATGATACTCATGCACTTTCACATCCTTCTGCTGATCTCTGAAATAACTTTGGCTATAGTTTCTGTGCTCTTGTATTGAACTCATTGCTGTTGGTGAGCGGTACGTGTATTCAAAGTTTGCTTACCAAATGGGTGGAGCATCTGAGTCCATCAAGCTGGACCTCTGCATTTATCTTTATACCCAGAGGGGATTAGATGGGCACTAGATTCCTAGCTGTTCCAGAAGGGCCAGCTCTGACTATACCTAGAGGGCCAAACTACAGGCGCTTACCAAAACTAAGGATAATTTTAGGGTGTATGCCTCAGGGACTATGGGGATGGAGAGAAAGATTTTTCATTTTAGTTTTTTCATTTTCTGTATTATTATACTGGGTTCACAAACATAGGCTCAAAATAATTCCCAGTTTCAGGCATCTGTGTACATTTGAGACTTGGGGTTTATTTTCGTTTCTTTTTGCTTTTTTTTTTCAGTCCACACCTGGGTATCAGTTTATTGTTTTCTTGTGACAGCAAGTATGCAACCTGCTTGCTTGCTTCCCTGCAGTATAAGACAAACATTTTGTACAAATATTATAAAAGAGTGGTAAACCTAGAGGGTATAATTCTAGGGAACTGACCAAAACCCCATCTTATGTATATGGTCTTACTTTATACAGAAGTAGCATGTTTGCAGAAGATAAAAGAATGTTCTTTGAGTATTGTGTTTACATTTATTCTGAAGAATGAATTATAACTCATTTATTGAATGTTGTAATGCTGGCACAATTTTTTTTCCTCCCTGTAGACAAAATTCTTTGCTGGGTTGGGAAACATAATTACAAAGACTATTGCCATTCCAGAAATAGTCATAAAACTTGGGCGGGGTTGTCTCTTTCAAGGACTTGGAATCAGTTAATTAGATCAGTAAAATAAAAGCTATTAATCCACAAAACTTAAGAACAATTGGAAGAGTTTTGAATCTCTGAACAAAACCCAATAAGTATTTCAATGAAGAAATTGATGTAGAATCCTAAAAGGGTTCTTCTTTCTTTCTCACAGAATTCTAGCTTTCTCTCCGAAGCTCTTTTTCCTGTACATACAACAAAAACTGAAGAGCTGGATCCCTCGTTCAAACTGCATGAGACCATTGCAAAGGTAAAGAAATAGAGAGATCTCATTTCCATATACTGTCTTTCACATGGACAAATTTCAATTTGTGAGTAATATAGACAATTTTGGAAGGTGATCTATTTTTCTTCCTGTTAATACTTGTTTTGTACTAAAGTATTGGAGAATTTTTCACTGTGATTCACCTTTTGAATATTCTCTACTGTAATATTTGGTCAACCAGCATGATCAAAAGAGCTTTTATGTGTATATGCTTCATTTTATGCGTTCAGTTGTATTTCTCATGGTTCACATTAAACTCGTTATCGGCATGAATGCAGGGCAATGAGCCTCACTAGATGGCAGGAAGTAGCAAGTTTGTTGCTGTCATTTTTGACAGCAAAGAGGTCTCTGAGGGCACCTTCACCTGCATGGACAGCTTTATGAACTATCAGCATGCTCACCTGGGAGGAAGGGGTTGCCATCCCATGCGTCTAGAGATTGGACCACAGAGGGGGGATGCTCCCAAAGTTAATGTGTTCTGACTCCTCTCTCATTGCTCCAGTTTAGTTCTCCCTTTATGTTATTTATTCATACAAGTGAAATTACTCCCTGCTTTAAAGTGCTCTTTCTTCACTGTGTCCTCTCATCAAGCCATGGTTCTACAAAGATACATGATTGCAAATGAGTCCTCCTTCATGGATTCATGCACATGCACTCAGGCTTCTTATAAACTAGAACTATGTAGACCTCACTAACTGATTTCTTTGTTTATTTGGAGCTATCTCTTTTGGAAGAGCAGCTGCTATTAAAACGCTTCTTTTGGCAACAGCAAAAATTAATTCTCAAAGATCAGCAATGTGCAGATTTGGCATATAGGCACATCAGCAGCTTTGGCAAAACAGTGACTGTTCTAGTATTTTTTCAGTTGGTTTGGTTTATAGGTTTTTTTATTTAATTAGTTTGTTTTCTAAAAAAATAAAAATAAAAATAAAAAAAGGAAGTGCATATTCCTACACATGGTTTTTGAAGCTTGGCCAGTTAAGGAACAATCACAAGAGAAAAAAGTCTTCTTTGAAGCTTTTTAATAGAACTTATGTTTAACCAGTCCTTAATGCCAAAGTGACTGAAAAGATTCACCAATTATTTTTTTTCCAAAGACTGAGGGCCGTATGTATTTGATTAATTACTGTATAATTGATTTTGTGACTTACTGGGCCACGTGTAATTTGAATAATCTGTATTTAAGTATTTGCTTTAGAATTTTGACTAACACAGAAAAATGCTTACTGGATAGTATGACTCGAAGCATTTTGAAACTGTTTAAATTATTAGAAATTATTACAAATAATTGTGAGTAGGTTCATTGAGCATTACAATTGTCTTTGTTAGAACTTGGTGAAGATTGCAGGAGGATACATTTATTTCCATTATGCTTTTCAGACTGTGGCCCGGGATGTTTTTATATAGATAAACAATATGTGCAGCAATTGGGTGGGATCCTCAGCTAGCAATTTTTGTCATCTTTAGCTTAGCCTAATTGATCTACTTCAGTAGTTTTCTGAGTAGATAAATCAGGAAGTTTTCTTCAATTTAATTTATTGTTTACTCTTCTTTACTGATAGATAATGTAGGCACTTCAACTTTATTAACACTTGGAGAAGACTGATGAATGTAGCAGGTAAAATGAATGGCAGGTGTTCATCTATGAAAGAGATAGATCTATAATCTGATTGCTTAAAAGATCTAATTTGCCAGAACACTTGTCATCAATTTATCTTTGACTTTGGCACTTTAAAGGTGGATTTAGGGCAGATTGCTGCAAGGCCCAGTCATTGCATTTCAAAATTTAGTGATACCTTAATTGGAATTTACAGACCTTGTAATCTGAAGTGTGTTTTATAATACATATATCAAGTATTAAAATGGAAAAATCTTTGCGTGTGTGGCAGAGAATGAATTTTTCTATCAGACCAGAAGAATTCAGGTGAAACTCCATTGTTATTAACCATGTAAAACTCATAAAAGTAAGTGCTATTGTTCAATAAGTTTTGTCAGTGTTACTCAGCAGCCTACATCAATGTTTCATGGTAACTAGTCAACTGGAGGTATTAACAATAAGTTTGAAAATACTTTTGTGTTTCGAATTATGCTCGCTAAAGTAGCCTAATAAAACTCCAGGATTACACAGTTCTAAAAGCTTTAATGGCAGTCCCCCAACAGGGAGTGCCACTGGAGCCACTTACCTAATAACAGCCTTGGAATAGTAATAACCTTTTATTGATTTTTACTTTGGCAGGCACCAAAGTGTTGAAAGGTATGCCAGAAGTGACATAATTGGTTTTATAATGAGTTATGGGTGCTGACAGATGACTCTTGAGAAAATTATTAGTGATTCTGATTATTCCACACTTCGATTATGGAGCTGCATGAAGTAGAACCAACTATCATAATGCAATTAACTTCTAAAAGTTACATAAAACAGCAATAGTAGAGGAAATACCTTTTCTCTTTTTCTGTGTAACACACTGTAGTATTTCATTATTATTTTTTTTTAATAAGCACTTCCAAGGATATGACAGGCAGATTCCTTTCTTGAAGCAAATAGAATAAAAAGCACTGGACTGCAGGATGGTTAGTAAATGAAATCCACATTTTAACCACAGATAAGGTACAGCACAGAAATTTTGATATGAGGAATTATCTAACAGAATTGTACTGTTCTTTTCTTTTGAAGCATGAGACAGATATATATTCCCATTTACCTGTTGTGTATGGCTATTAATTCTCTAATACAAGTGTAGGGGATACCCATTCCTATTGCAAATGCAGTGATATCCATATCTTTGGTAGTTATTTTCTGTATCATCTGCCTAAAGTCAAATTCTGTGGCTTGATGCATGCTAGCTTTGATAAATTTTTGTGTAGGGGATTCCACTTTATCTTCATGCATGGTGCTTGTGAATGAGCTCTTTTTTTGCATACTTCTGATTGAAAAAGTTCAAAGTCACTATATGTGTATGTATATATAACCTATATATAATATTCCAATTAATTATTGAAATATTAAATTTATTAAACAGAACATAATACATACCCAAATTAACATGAAGGAGTCAAAAACCTTACTATTCCGAAGTCTAATAGTGCATATGTTGAATCAGTGGAATAATGGGGTGATGAACAGTAATAATGTTGTATCTTGCCAGAGTTTAAAACCCAAACAAAATCTCATTGTAGTCAACCAACTTGAAATTTCTTTACATTCCACTGAAGCACCTATTGTATTTTTGGCAGGGATTGCAATCTCTGTAACATCAAGTGGAAACACTTTCACAAACCACATACGGCATATTGCAGAGTTTTACCAGAAACATTTCTCTCAGCACGTTATTACTGGCGTATCTGCTTCAGCAGAGAACATTCACATTCATGTCTTGTTCCCACTACAACACACCCTTTTTAGTATCTGACTGTTCTTTGAAAAAGCTGTGTGGGATTGTGCTTATGCATCCCAGTGGCATCTGTTTCAAGGCAGCTGCGCATCTGGATTTCCACTGATGTGTCTTTCTCATATAAAAATTTCCTTGGTGTAGGACTAGAGGATTTGGCAGAATGGTTCATGATTTCTAGACAGCAGAGACAGTGTATTACTCCAATCAGAGTTACAACACATATATCAAAGTGCTGCTATGGTGCATGCAGAATGAATCTGAAATATTCACAAAGTCTGATGCATGCAAGTGTATTGCATATCCAAACCTAGACCAGTAAACCTTTTATCCTTGGAAAGCATAGGCATAGATATGGCAGCCTGCCCCTGTATCACCGTGTGGTGTGTTAGCTGGAAATTTTTGTTGTATGCCATGAGTTGCCTCATGAAAATGTGACACTTTGAAGTGTCGATCTCCATGGGTAAGTTCTCCAGTTAACTTTCTTCAGTGATCTGTTTCTTTTGATGTCGTTTTTAAAATTCCTGTTTCATTTGGGTGCACCAGACTTTCACGTCAGTTATCATTCTCTTTATCATCATACTTCTGAAGATGTTGCACAGACCAACAGAACTATCTTGTCTTTTTATAGACAAAATATATTATGATTTCATACTTGCAAAACAAATTGCAAAAGCCTCCAGCCAGCAAGCAGGAATGCTGACCAGGGTAGGTGACAGAGATGGTGAATTAAGTTAATATGCAAGAGGCACAATTTGGGGTGTATGAAGTGAGAACCAAGCTGGAGAACCAGATCAATATTCGTATTTAAGAAAATCTGCTGTTGATAGCAATTTTTTAGATGTAGAATTTGACCTTTCTTTGAAGACATCAAAATAGTCTGCAGTGTCATTTTGATGCTCTGCTACACATAAAAACATTGGTGTTTTATTTTATTTTACCTGAGAAATTGCAAGATGACTTGGTTCATATCTTGGTTTTTCCATTAGTCCTCCCACAGCTGACAGTAATTTGTAGTATTGCAGCAGATCCCATCTGCCATAAGGCGATACAATAATAAGAGGCAAATTTTGTTAGCAAAATTTGATAACATAGGTGCAGCATAATTCTCCAATTGCCAGATAGTCTCCCCATAATTTACATTTCTTGCTTTGCTTTTTCAGTCAGCCTCTCATATTCTGGTCCTGAGCATCTTAATGGTGTTTGAGACGGGCAAAGCAGAACTGTTGTCTGTGGTGACAGTCTTAGTGCATTCACACAAAACCAAACTTGTCTGAATTTTTCTGCAAAGAAGCACAGTGATATTTCACAGAAATGGTTTGATTTAGCACATATTCTCTTAAGCACACAAGTGAGAATTTTCATTTTACCTTTAGCCTTCTTGCATGAAAGAACATATAATCCAGTTCAAGCAGAGGGTAAATATAAACCTACTGAAAACTCCCTTCTGACAGCATGTATTTTATTCTGTAGCTATTGTGAGCAGGAAAAAAAAAAAAAAGAGAGAGAGTGAGAGAGAGAAAATCTAGTGATACAAACTATAGCTGCAACTTTGTGGATGCTGTATGAATTGTGGTGAACAGGTAAGTAACAGTATACAAAGAAAAAAAATTACTTTGATTTTCTCAACATTAGATGTGAAAGAGGTGGCTTTGCTGCTAAAGACATGAGGTGTTCCGACAGACAGTCGTACTGTGTTTGGCCAAACAGCATATTGTCTATGAGCTAGAGCCTAGCTAGTGTAGATACATTTGGAATTTTTCAGTAGTTCATTTGTGCTAAAAGCAAATAGCCTCAAGGACTCCTGTACTTTATACTGGATGGATGTACTTTATTACATGGATGGATAAAAACTAGGGATTAAAAATGAGTTGAAATCTCAGAGCCCCTGATAAAGATTTGATGAACCAGCTTCACTGGCCAACACAACTTCACTTTGTTTGGTCAGGTATTAAAAAGCAATGGCGCCTCCCAGAATTTTCCACATCTTTTCCTCTAATGTCTCCTTCAAAATGGAGAAAGCATTACAGGACAGAACTAGTTCAGTGTCCTCCTGTATCATTTATTTGTGAAGTTAAGGAAAAATGTCATGACTATTTCTGGGCTGCTTTTGAGTGGCTGGAGTTTAATATGCTTTCAGCTTACAGAACTCTGACAACTAGGAAAATACCAAAATAACCAGCCAACTGTGGCTCCAATAAACAAGAGAAACTGAATGAACAAGAAAGCACAACCATTGTTAGTAGCATGCTTTATGTAGATACTATTCCCATGGATTGTCTGTGTACAGTCCTACCTTTTCAATGCTCCAACTGTCAGGTGGGAATTAATTCTAAATTCCTTAAAGATGTGCATTAAAAGTTATTTTCATCCTATTTTCATATTGCAGCAATGCTATATGTTCTTTAAACAAAGTTAGCATTGGCTTCTATCAGAATGTTTCTTAACCAGATTGCTGTTTAGAAACATATTGTTCCTGGACTCTTCTTTTAGACCTAAATTTTACTCAGTTGTTTCCAAGATTCATCTCCTGGCTGTCGGTAGAAAAGGAAAAAATCATAGCATTATTTTTCAAGGTAGCGTTGCAATTTAAGTGAAGTAAGCAAATACATGTTGCCTTCATTTGATTCAGTCACAACACAGGATAAACATAGAGCATATCAACATACATAATATATCATAAAATCTGATAATGGAAACCCAAGATTGGTTTTCTTGTAAAATTTGTGGAAGACTTTTTACTCCAAATTACAGCAGTTTGGCTAAATGAAAGAAGATATGGTAGAAGTGAGAGGAAGCATTTTTTAATCCCCAATTTATATAACAGTAAAAAAAAAAAAAAAAAAAAAGGTACTTAAAGTAACTGAGCAACTACTTCATCTCCTCACCTGAATTCATCAGAAATCCACAGAATCAAGTGATCTGTCTAGGACTATAGACAAAGGCTGGGGCATAGTTCAATGCCGGGGCCAAATTTCTGAAGTTGGTATTTAGCATCTGTGTTTATTTGCTGTAATTTCAACTACTGCCATGACCAACTGGGCAGTTCTGTACTGTATACACAAGCCTTGGGAATGCCTATGTTAGTGGGACTTTGCTGACTTGGAAGAAGTCACACTGCTACGGCAGTGCCTTCATTTACAATGCCTTTTTTTGGTAATGTAATCCAATTGCATCTCTAGGTGGTTACTGAGTGCTGCATTGGTGACAGATGCTCAGCATAGACATTTATGACAGGTGTCTTTTTCTTTGTTTTAAGGTGGTTGATAATCATGAACGTGCTGAGAAGCCACTTCAAATTTATTGCATGTCCAATTTTCCATTTTGTCCAATAGTGGGTTTTTGCTGTGTGATGGGAGAATTTATTTTCCATCAATTGCTTTTACTTCAAAAACTTAAATTTGTTATGAGAGATATCAAATAATTGGACATGTGCATGCATTTTGTATGGAATGTCAACACATATTTATATTCAACAACTGAAATCCAACAACTGAAAATCTGAAGCTTGCTACTCTAATAGGTAGGAAAATGCCTCAGGTTATTTGAATTTTCTCCTATGATTCCCACTGTCCTAGTATAATTGTATTAAACCATTCTTCAGTAACACTACTACCATAGCATTTGCTAATAGTTAATACTTTAACTGCCAAGGATTCAGTCTTTATTCTAGGCATACATATACTGAACTTGGTGGGTATGCAAGGAAGATACAACTTTTCTGTTTTATTAACAAACTGTTGTCTCATTTCTTTTCTCTTCCTTGCCAAAAATAAAAAAAAATCAGCGCTTATGTGTCGTGCAGCATATAAATACATTTTAATTAACTGCAGTTTATATTATGAAGCTGTATAAAACTCTGTCTTCTGAGGGAAATTGTGATCGCATTTGACAAAAAAGTCAAATCAGACAATCCTTTCCCCAGAGTGTGCCTCTTAAAACATTGTTTCTTCTAACTCTAATGTAGTAAATGTATTAATAACTCTTTTTTTAATTTAACATAATCCAATTTGCATATGAGTGGATATGAGGTAACATCAGAAAACTTAAATATCTGCTTAAGTGCTTTTTAAAAAGAGATGTAAATTAGCTGCTTATATACTGTGAATGAATTATTTGGTTTTTCAAACAAAATGTTTTTGTGGAACTTTTGTGGAAGTTGTTGGACAAAGCTAGTAAATACTTAGATAATATATGCTGAGTCAAGAAAGAACGTAAGCTAAAGGTATTACAAAACCCCAAGAAGAACATCTTGTTTATTGATTTGTTTTTATTAGGAGCATGGTCAATAACAATAAAAGATACTGCCAGTTTGCTGACATACTAGCATTTGTGAAGTTAAGATTAGACCAATTAACATTAGACTAAATACAGGTGACTAGCAATAAGCCACAATTATAAAATAAGTACAAGTATCCTTCAGAGAATTGTGGACTGAAAGATCCTATATCAAAAACAGAGGAAAATACTAAACTAACCATTTAGGTTATTTCATATCTTCTTATTTCAGTAGGTACCAGGGAAGAGATCATCAAATAACACCACAGAGTTTTCTTTTATGATGTGTTCAGCACTTTTGAGAGGAGTTACGTTCTGCTAAGCAGTGACAACAAACAGGGAGTTCTGTCAGTCCCCCTGTTTCACCTCTGTGAGCCTGAAGCCAGATCTTAGTCCCTTTGAGCTGTAAAAGCTATTAGTTCTCTGTTCACAAGAAGCGATAATTGCATTGAAAGAGTGTTGTCTAAGCATTTAGCTCAGAAAAGCAAAACCCACTTTCTTGAGTGCATTCCTACTGAAGAAAGGTCACTAATGACTGGACAGGACTTTCTGGCTGTCAGTCACATTGTAGGTAAGAATATTCCCACAATGCGAAAGGGCATAGGTAAATAAGCTTGGTCTTCTACTGGTAAATTTGGCCTCTGGGACATAAGATCAAGTATGATCCTTTCCATTCCTATTCTGATTCCAGAAGAGTGGACTCAAGCCCATGGGTATGAGAGGTAGGCAACCAACAGGACTGATCACCCCATCTGCCAGCAGTTTGTTGGGCCAGGGTAGGATTCATAGCAATCTAACCAGAAAAGGAAAGCGATATAAAATATGCACTTTTCATTCAATAAGTTTTTTCCATATTCTAGAAGACAAAAGTTACACATCTATTCTCCTTTTCATGAAATATTTATGCAGTCTTTACAGTGAACACAAATATACTTTTTCTTTTTAGAATATTTACCCTAGAACCAGTTTATAAGCTTCCATAGACAGTGGTGACATCTCTTGATAGAAATACAATTAAAGAACTTTATTTTAATGTTTGTTGAATCTAATCTAATGCTGACTTGATGTCAGCAGATGGATTTCTGTCTCCAAAAACACTTTTTATTTCCTCAGAAAACTTTCCAAATATTGTTTAATGTTTATGACCTCATACAGTAATGTTCAGAAATGATTAAATATTTTAGTTTTAAAAACAGAAATTTATTGATTCATTACCTGTTGCTTGTTAAAATTACTGCTGAAGGAATAACTAAAGAAATTCCAGATTTCCCCATATTAAGAACAGGACTTGGACTACAGAGACTTATTGGAATATGCAGGAGGGGTTTTCTTTGAGACAGCTTTTGAAATTCAGTCAGTCCCACTGATTGACTGGCAGTGCATCTTGACACTGCTTTCCTAAAATGTTTTCAAAAAGCAAATTGTTATGTTTTCCTCCAATGGAAATGATATTTCTATTTAATAATCAGAAATAATATTCTGGCTATTAACTATTTTTTATATATTTTTATACCTTCTTGTAAAACTAATGGCCAGGAGATTCATACGTTGAGGCCTAATTCCAACCATGCACATACAGTATAGATTTTCAAATATACTGCATCTCTGTTATCCATCAAAATGGATTTAAATCAGCATTTAAATTAATGTTACGAAGTATAATATTTGGATCCAAAAATAATTTTTATAAGGCTTTTAGTAACCAATGAATGAAAAGCTACAATTCAGATGAAAGGATAGAAAGAAAATGTTCTAGAGTAATGCAGTAGTATAATCTGGTGTGCTGCACTGTTTCCCTCACTTAAAATTATCACAGAATCACAGAATAGTCTAGGTTGGAAGAGACCTCCAAGATCACCGAGTCCAACCTCTGACCTAACGCTAACAAATCTTCCACTAAACCATATCCCTAAGCTCTACATCTAAACGTCTTTTAAAGACCTCCAGGGATGGTGACTCAACCACTTCCCTGGGCAGCCTATTCCAGTGACTAACAACCCATTCAGTAAAGAAGTTCTTCCTAATATCCAACCTAAACCTCCCCTGGCGCAACTTTAGCCCATTCCCCCTCGTCCTGTCACCAGGCACATGGGAGAATAGACCAAGCGCCACCTTGCAAATGCCTCCTTTCAGGTACCTGTAGAGTGCAATAAGGTCACCCCTGAGCCTCCTCTTCTCCAGGCTAAACAGTCCCAGCTCCCTCAGCCGCTCCTCGTAAGACTTGTTCTCCAGACCCTTCACCAGCTTCGTAGCCCTTCTCTGGACTCGCTCAAGCACCTCCATGTCCTTCTTGTAGCGAGGGGCCCAAAACTGAACGCAGTACTCGAGGTGTGAAATATGTAGAAATAGAGTTATATTGTAGAGTTATATATGTAGAGTTATTATCTGTAGACTTATATTGTTAACCTTATTTTTAAAAAGTGTGCTTGCTGAATGGTGCTTTCTTTGCAGAATCATTCAGGATGATGTGTTGTTTTCTTATAGCCACTTGAGAATTCTTGAATCTCAGTTCTCTTCTTTTTAGTTGAAAGAATAGTTCATGCAAACTTTAGGATTTACCTTTTTTTATTTCTTATGACATCCTCCTTTCATGCCGGTGGGCTAGGAATGTGCACGTTTTATTATGAAATGCAATTATTTACCATTTACTATGGTAATGAAACTGACAAATATTTAAGTGAATACCGACACAATTCGTTGATATGTATTGTGTTCAAAGAGAGTAATTTGCCCAAAGATCATAGTTTGTCCAGCCATTTATCTCAGACTTGCCTGGACAGGGAGAATAGCATGGCTGGTCCATCTGAATTCATGAAAGCTCACTGGAATTTTTTAGCATCCAATATGAAAATGAGCTGTACGTTCAAGGTAAGATGAAAACTGACGTGTACTGGGGGGCTGATACAAGTTAGCATTGTCAGAAATTAATGCTTGTTTCAAACATGTAATTGAAGTTAATATGAAAATGGTTGAATGCAAACTGAATTTTTTAGTGTGAATGTGGAATCTTGTTACACTAAAGAGCCCTTTCAGATCAACAGTATTGTATCAACATAACCTTTTTCCACTTGGAGTGAGGCAACCTGACATACTTTGCTCCATGGTTGACAAGTATTCAAAAGTTCTGATATTTAAATAACGCAACTATGTTGAAAAAATGGCCAGTGACTATCAGGGAAATAGGCTTCCTTTACTGATTACTAGCCCAATCTTCTTGTTAAAAATACAACCAATAAAAGGATCATTGGTATTGTCCATTTGCTATTATTTTGTTCTTTTCTTCTTCTTCTTGTTTTCATCACATACGTAGAAATATTATTTTTGGTCTTTGATTTGTCTTAACAAGTTTTTAAGTGCTTTTTATTAAAGCACTGAGTTCGAAAAATCTTCCTTGTACTGGCTTAATTGAGCTATGTATACACATGGACACTTCAAAATCCAAATAGTTTTATAGATAAATAGTCTACTTATTGATATTTTCTATGTTTTTATCTTTATATTTTAAGTATAATGCAGATATATGTAAATATAAATATATACCCCAAAATTGAAAAGCTAATTTTTTAGCCCAACATAATTATAGTTGTACACTATACAAACTGGCAGGCTTTTTATCACAACTTCCTGTAATATCCAAGGCAACAAACAAAAATCAGACTTCAGCTCAATTTAGAATATTGTTGCAATACTTTGTGATTCTAAGGATTTTATTGTGTTTGTTTTTTTCTCCAAAAAATGGTTTTAGAACACAAAAGTGAAGATTATACAATAATATTTTTTTTTTCTGTTGGTTGTTTCCCTGGTATATCCTTCCAAGGAATCTAATTTTAAATAACATTGGTGCATATGTCCAGGTGCCAGACCGTGTTAATCATTTAGATTTCCCTGACTAGTGCTGTCTGTCAGATAAATGAATATGATGTAAACAGATGAGCCCAGCTCTAAATTCCATTATACTTCTACTCCAGTGTACTTCAATGGATTTAATTCTGATTTCAACTAATACATGAGCCAATGGTCTACATGAAGAGTGCATATAAAGTAAAATATTGGTCAGATTTTAAGCTGCTCACAAAGCATTTGAGCCTGTAAGTACAGATGCACTCTCAGATTTTCAGGTGCAAAATGAGAGGCAGCAGCTGCAAATACGAATCATTATATTTCAAAACAAAATCTGTAGTTTTGTTCTGCTTTGTGAATATAAGACCTATTTGAAAATTAAATTATAATCCATATTCTGCATCCCATCAGTAACCATCCAGTACTATATCATATTGACATTGAGAAGGGAATTTATACCCAGTACTTAAAAGGAAACAGACTACTTTGAAGACAAAAGACTAACACTTCTCTATTTAGGCAACTGAAAAACTTCAGTGGAAGAATTGCTCTGCTACAGAAGTTCTAGATATCATATATATATATATTAAAAAAAAAAAAAAATTAATCAGATTTAGTCAGGATAAAAAGATGGGAACTTTTTTCTCCTTATTTTTTACTTGCAATATGGAGAACATTCCCTTGTGTCAGCAGCACTTATGGCTCAGCATGCTATGACTTTTGATTGGTAAATAAATTTTTGAATAGAAAGTTTGTATGTAATATACCAAATTATATAAATTAAATTAAAATGTAATTTCTGTAAGTATTTAGAGAAAGATGTAACCTTGATAAAACTATTAGTTATGCATCTTGTTTCTAAGATAATTTGTTTGCCTTAATGTGGAAGAACACTACTGCAATTTAAGTTTTCATCTTGATTTTATCCACATTTTTAGAAGAGTCTAAGGATTCTATTTTATTTTCTGAATTAAATGTTTGCCTCCTCCTGGCTTAGATACATCACTTCTCATTTACTACCCCATCCCTTCCTGTCCCCATCCTTTCCTGTCCCCTGTATTCCATCAAATTCTGAGCTGTTCCCACATTCTTGGCACCTGCTATTGGAATTGGATCTTTCAGAAGACTTGAAACTAATGCAAAATTTAAGATAATCAGAAGTACCCATCAGTTTTGTGCTGCTGATTTTATAGCTTCACAGTTCCCCTAAGCCAATTTGAATACTGCCACAGAATGAACAGGATCAAGTTCGATCTGACTGAAAAATAATTGTTTGGTTTTGTTGGTGGTTTTGTTCTGGGGATTGGTTTGGTTTTCAGTTCTCAGAACTGATTTGCCATACAAGATTTAGTGCCCACATACAGATGACAATGAGAAGTGCATGCAGAGGGTAATGTAGAAGCAATTATTTCAGCAGAAGCATATTTTTTGATAGACTTTGAATGTTAAACTGAAAGGGTGTTGAAATTGACACAGGGAAGATATTGCAAGTTGATTCTTATATCTGCCTTCAATACCTGTCAAAAATCATGGGCATTTCCAGGTTTGTTGTTGATTTTATTTCAGTAGATTTATAGAAGCATCATGGCTAAGCTTGCCAAAAAATAAGAAATTGCTACTTTTCAACATACCTAGGGTGCATTGTGGCTGGAGAGGGATTTATTCTGAACTTTGAATGAAGACAAGAGAAACAAATTACATAGCCTTTTATGAAACTCATTATTAAATCTGGACTTCAGGAACTTACTGTGCAAAATATTATTGGAATTTATAAAACCTAATTAAGAGTTAATGCATAAGAGCTGTATTTTAATTTTGATGCTAATGGCTGAGTACCAAAATTCTAATTTATAAATAAATGTATTGCATGTTCTGTATAGTGCAATGACAAAATGTCTAAATCATAAGGGTGTTTTTTTTTGGATTTATTGGCAAGATTTGCATATATATTATGTTTTTTACAGAATTGTTCTAGGGTTTGTAAATATGCTTAGGATCAGTAAATCCATTTGGACAATACTTACTGAAAATCTAAGGGTTGTATAGTATTTGATTCATAAGGAATTATACATTTTAGTGAGATTCCTAAAAATACTTCCCCATTTTAAAATTCTGGCAGTATTTGTGGTGATTTAATGAAAAACAAGGCAGATTTGCATCTCCCAGTTTTATTAGGTAGCCATTTTGTTTATTTACCATTAATAAACTTGTTTCATAATGCAGCTTTATGTGTTGCTCTGTACCTAAAGAAAAATTAGTTCCTATGCTCCCTGTTTAAGAAAGCTCTGCTTCAGAATTAAATCAAACCACAAACCTGGTCAAGCTTGAATTGTAGAGGTGTTTGCTATTACTCAGACTCTAGTAGTTTGTTGTGCTATTAATTTTTTGCAAACTATTTTGCTTGCCACAAGCTATGATTAAACAAAGTTTAACTGGGGAAATATTATAAATGAATTAATATCTTTTTAATATCTTTAAAAAATAAAAAAAAAGAAAAAAAAACATAAAGCTTATTAGCTCAAAGGTGTATTGTTTTGTCAGGAATTGCACTGCCAGCTAATCATTTTCTACAGCCAGTTTTTATTTGATAGATAAAAAGAAGAGATTACTCTCTATAACCATTTAAGGTTTTTGCTTTTTCTATTTTGTGTAGCCAAGAAGAGGATTTTATCCAGAAAGACTATGTTTATGTTTACCTTCTGCTATGCTTTTTCCCTCAGACTGTTTATGAGTCTGGAAACAGAGTGCAGATGAGTTTTAAACCACCTTTATGAAGTCTCATGATTTATAAGCTGTGTACACCAGCAGTACCCAGTTATGTGTTTAATAATTGGATCTAAATATGTGCTTGATTCAAACATCAACATTAACCAGCATTTACAAAACAAAAGACAAAGCTCAATGTTTAACCTCTATGATTCTTCATGAGAAATACACTTCATATAATACTGAATTCCTAGCTTTTACTTTAAATGGCAGAAAATGAAGTGCAGTTAATTGAGTACATGATAAGCCACAGTGCATGTGGTGTCACCGTGTTCCCTGGAACCACAGTACACAGTGCTTCCTTGAAAAGGCCACGTTCCTCTTTAGTTCCTCATGTGAGCTGCCTTCTTGAGGAAAGGTCTGTGATCGTAGAGCAGCACTGATCTCAAATGGTCAATATTAATTTTATTTTGACATTAAAAAGAAAATCTACAGTCTCAAATATTAACAGTTGCCATTCCTAGCAGCTCTACTGTAATAAAAAAGACAAAGATGATAATGAATAAGAGATTGTAAAATTATATGAGCATATTAAAAAACAGAATAGTTCAGTTGGAAGGTACCTACAAAGATCATCCATCTAGTTCCACAGACAGACTTAAGAGCTAACGAGAAGTTAAAGCATGTTATTGAAGACAATATCCAAGTGCCTCTTGAACAGACAGGCATGAGACATCAACCACTTCTCTAGGTAGCCTGTTCCAGTGTTTAACCACCCTCACAGTAAAGATATTTTTTTCAGTCTGAACTTCCCTTGATGCAGCTTTGTGCCGTTCCCACGTGTCCTGTCCTTGGTGACCAGGGAGCAGAGACTGGAGTCTCCCTCTCTCCTTCCCATCCTCAGGACGTTGCGGTGAGCATTGAGGTCGCCTCCCATTCTCCAGAGTGGACAATCTAAGTGTCCTCAGCCTCTCCTCATGGGATATGCCATTTTACCAGCTTTGTTACCCTCCTCTGGATGCTTTCAAATACCTTAACAATGTTCTTATATTGTGGAGACCAGAACTGCACGCAGCATTCGAGGTGAGGCCACACCGGTGCTAGATATAGATGGGGAATCGCCTCTTTTGGTTGGCTATGGTGCTTGCCCTCCTGCCTGACAGGACACACTGCTGGCTCTCACTGAGAGAGACTGATAACTTGCTAGTTCTCCAAGGTCTCTAGATCCCTCTGCAAGGCTATGTCCCTCCAGAGAGTAAACAGCCCCTCCCAGTTTAGTATCATCAGCAAACTTGTTAAGGATGCATTCAATATCAAGCCATGTTCTCCCTTGGCCAATTCAAATTTGAGTACTATTTGTCTTTTGTGAAACGGTGACCCAAAAGAAAGTACTTCTCAGCTACGAATATAGCACATAAAGAGAAATACATCTTGGAATCATTGACTGAACATCTTTACATAGTACAGTTTGATTTCAGACTAATTGCAGGGTGAAGTTGGGCCTTTACATAAATATCATCGTGTCTTAAAGTGATGAAGAAAATGGGGCACAGGAAGATTCTGCTTTAACTGACATAAATGATATTCTTCTGAACTTAATGTTCTAGCCATGGCAATCCTTTGGACTGACATATGGCGATTTTTAACCTTTTTTTCCCTTCTTTTTTCTTGAGATAAACTGAACAAACTTGTAGCTGACAGGAACCTCACATAAGATCCTAACAAGGGAAAGAGAATGAAATATTTCTTTTTATGCTGAAGTATCAAAGTCATAGTGACATTTTATCACATTAAAAAAAAAAAAAAAAAACACCCTGCACCTTGATGGATATTTTTTTTTAATGTGGAAGATAGAATGCTGAATATTGAGGATATTACTTAATATAAAAACTTGTCTATCTCCTCACTTTATTTCTTTTCCCATGCAAAGTTGTGTATGATAATTCTTTCATTCGCATTCGCTTTTTCTTGCAGTAGAAAATCTCTGTCCACACTAAAATCTCACAGGACATAGGGAAATGCTGATTTGTTACATGGAACTTTTTCTACTCGTTTCCTAAGAGTTTATTTTTATCTTTAGATAAAGCCTATTAGAGATTTGTACAAGTGATTTTTCTGAACCAGCTTGTCTTAGAAACTGTATGTTCTAAATGCTTCATTTACATCATTGCATTTGAAATAGACCATTAGCCTAAATGAGTACTTTCTTCCTTGCTGCTCCAAAGAGCACTGATCTATCAGTCAAACCCACATAGAAATAATGAAATGTGAGAAAATAATTTAAGGAAACTAGATGTTAAATAGATGTTCTTAGAAATCATCAATTAGCAACAAGCAAATGAAAAACAGAAGAATTTACTTCCAATCTTTAAAACATCCTTCACTGGCAAACTTCAAAATTTCTGCTATTTTATGTTTAAATGTTTCTTAAAAAATAATAATAAAAAAATCATCTCAAAAATTCCCATTATGCCTTACTCTATTTAACTGGCAATGCAATTCATGACTGTTAGATACATCATTAAAAACATCCACATATTTCTTTGAAAGGCTTTTGTTTCACCCATTTTCTGTTGAAAATTAGATCACTCCTGTTTATGTCTTATGTTTTGAAGGGATGCCACTGCATTCTTCTGTACTGCATTACAGGTAAACAAAGTAACTCATGAAACAGTCACAGCAGGAAAGAGAACAAGATCATGATAATATATGTCTTAATTAACTTCCCACCTCTTTATGAACATAAGTACCAAGCCCCATAAAAATGCATACATCTCTGCAGAGTGCATTCTGAATAAGAAAATGCTTGTGATATGCACTACATGAATTACTTGTTAGAGCACCCTCTCAACAAAGCTGCGAAAAAGTTACAGAACGGGAAATAAAGTGTTAATATCATGGCATCCAGCTTTGCAGTATGGGCCACATTTTTGCAGATACTGCTGCATCATGTGTGACAGAATCTGTACAGTATTTAATTATAGTCCATCTCAGCTTATTTTTTTTCCAAATAACAATTTGGAAGTTGACAAAGAAGATGAACTTTCAATGAAAGAATTAGCTACTTACATTTAAAATCTAGTTTATATTTTATCTGGCACAGTTTTGAATTAATCTGTTTTCTGGAGAAGGACAAGGATACTCTCCAGCCATTTGAATTTTTTTAATGAAACAGAAGTAAACAAAAATGATGTATTCAGCAAAAAAAAAAAAAAAAGTAAACATTTAGTAAAGAAAAATATTGAGATACTTAGGTACAGATTAATTCCTGAATCTACAGCAAATGCTTTTATTTCATTGTGCTGTTAGAATTATATCATCAGTCTCTCATTGACTAGTTGTCAGAAAAGACAGATCCAGAATATTTTTTTAAAAGCAAAACTGCACATACCTGGAAGATGTAATTTTTCTCCTCTTCATGCCTCCTGCTGGGCTTTACTGTCACTGGTTTCCCACACCTCATTGCAGGAGGTCTGAGGATTCTTTAAAATGGACTCAGCTGATACGCTTCAGCTTTTTAAGTACACCACTGGGAGAGACTTGTCCTGTGAGTTGGAGAGGCTTGACTTTTAACTTACTCAGCAGTTGTATACTGACAAGAGAAATTATTTTCTTACTTGCCAGAGAAAACAAGTTCTAACATTGGCAGAAACACCCAAATGCTGACAAGCTTTGGACAGTTGTGTTGTAGTTATGTAACAGAAGATAGTATCTGCATGGACACATTTTTAAGAGCTGAGCTTTAGTTCCAAAATAAAGCACGATACATCTGTGTCCCACTTAATATCTTAAACATTCAGCTTGTCCAGAAACAGGTGAAGTTTTAAGTGTTGACAATCTACTTTTCAATTTCCATTTATATACACAATAAGTTATTTTTTCCCACTAATTCTAAAAGCAGAAGAGATCAATACTTACAAATATATGCACAGTTTTTAAAACAGCAAGCCCTTAGAAAGCACTAGTGTGCATAAAGTTATTTCAGAATATATTCATTAGTAGTGAAGAGATGCTGTTTCTCTCTGTAACTACCTGTCCCATATCTCTAGGGGAAAGTGAAACAAAGGACAAAAAAAACCCTTCTCCTCAGGACTTGAACATGGTCATTTTGTTGTGTTTTATGTTGACGGAGCTCTACTGTGTGCTGGATTCTATTCTTGAACACAGGTCTAATATCCCCAAATGGCCAGAGGTAAAACACTGGACTTAAATGAGTCTGTATGTGGAAAGTAAGCTGTTTTAATACATTTCTAAAGTGGAGAGGTATGTGATGCTTTCTATATATTGACAGGCATTATACATGCCCTTTTTTTTTTTTTTTTTTTTTTTTTTAACTGTAACTAGTCACCAGTTTTGATAGTGCTGGCTATTTGAAGATACCAGCTGTCCCAGATGCGCTATGTGCACGGAAACATTGTGAGCACCTACCTGGTAGCTTTGATTACTTTTGCTTATTATTGCATTTTTATGAAGATTATTGTTTATTTTGACCATGAATGAGTTCTGTCTCCACTCTTAGTGATTCTGACAGTCATTGAGGTGCTTCAAAAGTGGATTAGAAACCAAAGCAAAGAAGTGAGAAACCCAAGCAGGGAAGCATGGTTTTGCTCAGTGCATTCAGTTTAATAACATTTTTCTGGTTACACTTCAGGCTATGTATTTTTACTTTATTCTACCATTTGAGAGGGCCAAAAGAAGCAGAAATTATAACAACAACAACAAAAAAAATCACCATGTTCTTGCACTAAATTGAGAATTCAGTTGTCCTGATTCTGTGGAGATATTTTGTTCAGTAGCCATTACTGTTTAGGAATAATTTTGCTACCCATTAAGTACTGTTTGATAAATCCAGTATCCATGTTGGTGGGTAGTCTCTGGGGTTTTTTGCTATTGTTTCAGAAGCCTGTCAAGAAACATTTCTTTCAAGGCCCAGAGTGTCTTCCTCCATTTGTTGCAATTCTCACTGTTTCACCATGGTGAAAACAATCTAATTCTGCTTCTGTTTGGTATTTGTGCTTTCTGTGTCTCAGTTACTAGTTACTAAATCTGACATGCAAGTTTGAGATAATTATAAGCATATATGAAATGAAAAAAATGTTTCCATTCAGTGCAAAATACACATGTGCTTACTATACCACTTAGAAGAGCTGTGCCTTACAGTACTGAAATATGTTTCATTTAAAACCTTCAGGTTTTGTAGATTTCAGCTTGCATTGGTTCACTAATGTGGATCATAGAAATCGAGCTGCTCTTTCGAGAATATTGTAGGAAGAACAACAAATGTATTTTCCTTAAAATACACCTTTTACTTGTCCTGACTTTCTAATATCTCATTTAAAGCTATTTATATCATTATGCTTTCTATTGTACTTGGAAAAAAAAAAAAAAAAAAAAAAAAAAGGATTTTAGTGAAAGTTCTTAGAACTTTTTAGAAGACGGGGACATAATTGAACAAAGTAACTCGTATCACAGTCACAACGTAAGTCTTTCACAGCTCTAAAATCCTAGTCTCTAATACTTGCCAGTGATCATTTCCTGGATACCCCGCCTATACAAACTGGAAAAGCAAGTCACTGTTATGTATGAATTAGACTTAAATCCATTTACTCATTATGTGAGACTAAGATAAGTCTCCAGATTCAATTCATGTCTGGGAAATTTGTCAACATGGAACTTGAGATATTGCAATATGGTTGTATTTTCTGACTCCCTAATTCGCTTACCTACAGCATCTCATACTGACTAAATCTTTCAGGGCATTGCAAAATCTTTTCATTGAAAGTTCTTAAGTGGGGCTCTTTGGGTGCTCTTGGGAATGCTTTATAAGCATTTGTAATCAAGAATCTGCTAACAAGCAGTTTCTGTATGCTCATTTGTGTTTTTTTTTCCAACTTTCATTTTGTCTAATGTAATCTGTTAAAGGTGTGTAAATGACTTTTAAGCAGGGAATTTAAATATATAATACCTTGCATAATCATGTGATCTCTATTATTATGTACATTATTTGCAAGTTATTTTCCAGAGACTCACGTACATAAGAGCCATTTGGTCTGTGTTCTCACCTTAATTTTTAAACGGCTATTTTAAAGGCACATACACATAAGGGCCCCCTCCTCCTGGATCTCTCTATTATGAGAGATTGTTTTAATTTCACTTATCTGCCAACAGCATAAGGTATAAGTTTACTTTTGCATTTATTTTTATTTAGGCTGTGTCTCACCATAGTCCTTTTCATGTACGTCTGCAATTGTTTTAGAGGCTGTTGGGTCACCTGAGGTGCACTCCACTTCAGAACTCAGCTTTTCCTCTGTCAGAGCGTAGGTCTTGTCACTAAAGCAGTAAGCTAAGGATTCATTATACTTCATAGGTGAAATTAGTATATGCCACTAAATCACATCTTAGCTTATTGATTTAGAACATTCTAATGTGCCCAAGACTACTTACATGCCACAGAATTCTCTCTCCATCTCTTTTCTTAAAATTACGTTAACAGGTGAGTCTGAAACAATACCATCAGTCACAAGACTACGTAAGTACTTTCATATAAGATGATGTGGGAATTTGGACAGTTTCACTTTTTGTGCCCATCATGTTCTCCTTTCATCTTCATGACAGCAATGTAGAAGAAAAAGATAAAGCCATCGGTCAGTTATTCAATGTTGCTTACATGTCTGACTGTACATGTACTAGGGGAGCAGCGTCACAAGTCACAAAGCACCTTCTGGTAAAATGGGGTTCATCTGTTACAGAACGTGTACTGATAACTTGTGCTTAATAAAGAAGATTTGGAAGCTTTTGAGTCTTAGTAAGTGAAAAGGGAAGCAAGAAAACAAAGAAAGCTTAGATTTGGGGTAAGCCCAAAAGGCAGAATACAGTGGGTAAAGACACAAAACCTGTCCCATCAGTGATATAGCTGTGTCTTTCTCATGAAAAACAGGTTATATTAGCCCGAGGAGAACGCTGTGAATGTGGAGGAATCAACTACAAGTACTTAAATCAGCTTTGATATTTCTGCATGACAGAGTTGTGCAGCCTTCCATGAAAACAGGACTAATCAGTAGGACTGCGCTTATGGAGTGCGCTGAATTCCTCTTCCACAATGGAAGGTTGTGAAGGTTACATAAATAGCACAAATAGTGTATCTCAACCAGGGAATGTTTTCTAGGTATCACATGTAGACCTTTGATATCAATTTGATACCACTATTGCCTTAAAAAGTCTGTAGCTGAAACTCACCGTTTTGCAAATTTGGAACTTAGAATAAGAGCTGATTTTTTAAAAAGCTATCTGTTTTTAGCGTGACTGATTAGAAAAGAAATTAAACAAGCAAACTACCTTAGGACTTGATGAAGGACATGTCCATAAATTGTAATCACACAGACAGGAAAAATTCATATAGGGCAATGGAAAAAAATGGAAGCAGTCATAAAAAGAAATGGAAAGTAAACATGAAGAAATGTAGTCATTTGATTTACAGGTTAACACTTCTCATTTTCAAGAGAATGCAAAGAAATCAGTGAAATTCAGAAAATCATACGAGCTGAAGTGGGTACTTAAAAAAAAAAAAAAAAAAAAAAGTTTGTATTCTCAGCTTGAACAATTCCCTAAATTTTTCATAGAAATGACAGAAACCACATCCTTGATATTGAGGTAAGTTTTTCTGCCAACTGTTGAGTTTTAATCGAACACTTGAAGCTATTTAAGCTATTCAGAAAGAAGGTCACCAAAATTTAATACTGATAGAAGAAAATTGTTTTACTAGCTTGCTCTGGGTTGGAGCAATCCCAGATATGAGTAGAGACTGGGAGAAGAACTCTGAGAGCAGCCCTGCAGAGGACTTGGGGTTGGGATTTCTGGTGGTCAATCCCCAGGCAGATTCTTCTTAGCAGACTATAAGACAGAATTAATTCTGGATTTTTTTTCATTTATGTTTTAAAGTGAGGTTTCGGTCACACTGTCTTTTTTCAATAACTTGCAAGAGGAAAGACTGTGTTAAGAGTTCTGCTGACGTCGGGTGTTTAGGATAATGCTCATACACGGTGTAGAAAAGTACACATAGTTCTCTTTATTTGTGTTAATATAGATATAGTTCATGACATAACACACTGCTGACTATCTTCTCCCTTAAATCTGAAATCCAAGTGGAAATAAAATATTATGGATGAATCATTATGCTATCTCATGCTAATTGAAGTCAGATTTCAGGACATACGAATTAACCTCTCCTTGCTAGCTCTAGATAAAGAACTTTGTGTTCATTTAGTCTGTTACGTGCCAGTATAGCACAGTATGCTTCCTTCCCTTCTTTCTGGATTGTATTCGACTATTCAGGAGAAAGAGCTTTTGCCACTTTACTTTATAAACTGTTGCACATTTCCATGTGACTACTCACAAAGTTTTTTCTTTCTATTATTCAACAAAAATAGTTTTCCCTTAATTACATTACTTAACTTTTGTTTCTTTTAATTCTTACTTGGTAAGTTGAATTTCCTACAGCTACTGTGTTCTTAATTTCTTTGGTAAAAGAATTCTTTATTTTGAGATCAAAGAATTCCGATATACATTAGTGCTTTAATTATAAACTACAGAATGATAACTGAATGAATAGAGCTAAGGCTCTTTTAGGCTAACAGGACTGACAATTCAAAATGCCTTCTTTTTTTTTTTCCGTGACTTGCAGAATAGCCTATTCTTTTTTTGTTTAATATGGCTATTATTGTAATTGAAGATTGATAATCACTAATAGCTTTTTAATGTAGTATTCTGCACAAATAAAAGCCTTTGATTATACAGTACTCCTCTCCCTTCTTGCCCCCTGCTTTGCAAATGGCAGTTGTTACTGGAGCAGAATGAGCAGAAAAAGCTATAAGCTTTATATAGAAGATAGATAGTTAAAGCTCTGCTTCAGAGACACATACTTTTTTTGGATTAATTGCTTGAGGACTGGAGGTAGAAAAAGAATATTACCCAAATCAGCATAATATGGTGGGCTAACGGAATACCTCTAGTGTCTGCTGTTCTTAGTATGGAAGTTTAAAACTTTTGGGCATCCCAGCATCCCATTGATGTTGGACTGCGATCACTGAGCATTGTCATTAGAACTCCTAGAGGCCATTAGTAGGAACAGTGTTACTGTCTACATAACAAGATTTAGAGTGTTAAGGGTGTTAAAAAGCTTTGTTACTTGCTTTGGGCTACTGAGTGAATTCTAAAATCTGTCCTTTTCATTAGGTCCATAAATGAGAACAATATGTATTTTTTTAAAAATCCACTAGGAAGTCTGCATTCTGACCAGTCCATCACCACAGAAATGTCCCATGTCCTTATTGCATGAGACTTGGATGAAAATGTGTTTTGTGTTTCTGACATACAACGTACATATAGTGCAAGATATTCTATAAATGTCAGTCTGCTGTCAAAACACTTTTGAAGGTTATTTACAGCAAATTTAAAGCTATGCAAAATACATCAAATGCCTATATACCTTGCCTTTCTACCCCAGGAAAAAAGACAAAAATTATTATAGTCTACAAAGTCTTTTTTTAGGTCTGAAAATCTGAATTTATGTGTAATTTATGTATGTTTTCAATTTTAACATAGAAGAATTTTGAGATGAGTTTTTCTCTTTGATCTTTGTATGCAAGCGCACTTATACACACACACACATGCATATATCACTTTTGGTGCCGTCAGCACTCCCACTAATTTGTTCGCTGTATACATAAGTACCCCATTCTGCCATACTTTTTCAGTTTGGGGAACAATTTATCTGTTCATAGTATGAAGAAATTAGGTTGACTACACGCTGATTACGGTATGCTAAAGAACACTTAAGTATTTTCCTCTGCTCCGTTTTCATTTTATAGTATTTCTAAAATTCCATTCCTTTCTCCTTGGCGTTGCGGTCAAACCACTTGTCAGCATTGTAACCTTTTGTCTTGATACGTTTTCCTCACAAGTCTTCTTTCTTCCTGCAATCCATCTATAGCGGTGCTGCCAAAATGATCTCAGCTATCCTTTTAATCTTCCTATCTCCTCTTTCAGACATTCTTAAAACTCTTGGTTATATTTTGCAGAAAATTCCAGCATGTTTTTCTTTCCAAATCTTTCTCTTTTCTTTCAACCCTGATCTCTTCTCCTCTCCAGTTTCTTTAACAATGTCCCTTTCATCTTCTTCAGTACCATCATCAGAATTCCATCTTTGACGTCCTTACATTTGGGATTCTCAGGCAACATTTGCCTTCTTGTCTATTTGCCCATATCTGATGAACACATTTGTTCCAGAAAGTTAATTTGAAACTGGAGACAAACAGGCATTTGGCTAAGCCAAAACAAAAGTTATGGAATCAACACCAAGGCCAAAAATTGACAAAAACATAGTGCTTACCTCCAAGGCGTGTCCTGACCTTTGAGGTGTTCTTACAACAAGGCTTGTCGTATAGTCTCAAGTAAGCTGTATCTTTCATATGCCGTAGCCCATATGCCATCTTTGTTTGATTCTATCAGATAAGCTTAAGATAGTCAACGAGCCTTTTAGAGCAGTGTATTTTTGAATTGTTTTCTGTGACATGTAATGTATTTATGTTGCATAGACACTAATGATGATTGTAAGTGATAAGATGTTTAAAACAGGAAGTTTTCGAAGCAACAATGGTGTAGTACTGGAGGTAAACGTTGATTTTTTATTTTCTTTTTTACAGTAACTGCTGTTATTTGAGCATGTAGTAACATTTCATGCAGTGTTTTCAGATTTTATGCTTTTAAAATGTGCTTCTCTGTTTAATCTTTGTTGTTGCTACTGTATCATGCTGTCTTTATCATTTTAATACAGAGCCTACATAAAGATAGGGTGCAGTGGAATGAAATGGCTAGCATAATTTCACTGTCGTAGGAACAGGTGTGTTATAATGGCCCCAGCCATGGATATAAGTCTCAATTCTAACTTCAAATAGCTTTAGACTTTTATCATTAAGGTTTCTTATGAATTTTGAGGGTCATTCTATAGCATAGTACATTTTTCTGAGTTTTCTTTCCCTGGTTATATAAATATTCTGTGATGAAAAACATTATTTGTTAGGTCGTTATTCATTGTTGTTCAGGGACAAGTTTGAAAGGTAAGAGAGATTCTTTTTCAGGTAAATTGGTATCCTCAGGAGAATGCCAGATAATTATAAAATACTTCACTGGGTTCAGCAAACTGACCTGAGATTCCCTACGGCTGAAAGAGTTTGTCAGACTTGGCATTTTCCTCAGGCCTGAGGGAATCTTGCTCAGTCCCAAACATATTCATCTTTAATTAATGTTTTCTTTTTAAAATAAAAAGTCGTTCACCACCTTTATATTTTAAGTTATATCATTTAATTACAGGAGGAGGTATGAGATCCCTTCCTGAGATTTAAATTTCAAACTATTAATGTAATTCAATTTATTACTTCTTATTCTGCGTATCTTACATGGTATACATTGAAGATGAAATATTCCAATTTGAAAAGTAGTGTGAAAAATTCAGAGAAATTACATCTTTCAATTATGATACCAACAAGAAGTTTAAATACCTTGCTAGCTTAGTAACTACCACGTGAGTACATCCAACAGTAGAATTTAATCCTTGTTGAAATAACCACATCGCAGAGAAATTGAGCCTCTTTGTGGGTACTGCAGTAACCTGTGTGTTTCATATCCTGGCATCTGGGAGTAGTCTCAGTATATTATCCATCCAATTCTCCCCTGAAGTGGAATGTGTCTGTTAATGTTTATGAGTCTTTTCTGTGAGCTATATACTAGGGAAGTATGGATTTTCAGCTTCCCTTGGATCAACACTGTGGTTCACTAGTGTCTCACCCTCAGGGCTCGTCTATCTTCTTTAATGAACTGCCAGTACTCCAGTCCTCACTGATTAGGGTGACCTAAATGGAAAAAAATTGAGGTACCTGTGCATCAAGAGGTTGCAAGAGAGGAAAGGACAATATTTTCTCTATATAACCACATAATATCTAGGCTTTGCTGAGTTACAGAGTATGGAGGCTTTAATATGTAATGTTCTCATGACTCTTTTCATAATGCTTGTTCTGTTGAGTCTGTGTTGAATTGATTGTCCCAAGATTTCACTTCTGATCTTCAAGAAACCGTTGCCTCTACCCCTCATTGAAGCTTTTCTTCAGGTTCTTCAATTCCAAGAGTCAATTTCTTCCATCCATTGTCCCTGGTTCTTCCCAAATCCCATCTGTCTTTTGCTAAGGCCTGAATGCTGCCTGGCATACATTCCTCACGTCCGCAGAGAAGACGTACTGATTGCAAATCAAAGATGGTATAAGGTTCCTGTTACAGCATTCCCTCATCCTCTTCTCATAAATATCCAGACTGAGTCAGGTCTGGTACATTTTGAAGGTCATGCTATGCAATGAGTTTTGGATGGTGGAATATAAACGCATTCCAGTGTTCTGATATCATGATACATTAACATTGAAAAGTGTATGAATGAAGTTGGGATAGACGAGAGAAAATCGAATAAGAATGTATTGTCACAGTAATGGAATAAAAATGTATTGTCACAGTAATGGAAGAAAAAGGAGGAATTAGGAACATCAAGGAGAATGACTGTTAGATACTGAAGCAGATTATATGCATTATTTTAATTAAGAGGGCCTAATAGTACATATGGTTTCCTTTGAATAATAATTGCTTGCTGATGAAGTGTGATTAGAGACTTTTTTTTTAGGAGTTCAATTAAATCAAAACCATTTCTGTAAATGGGGAGTGATTAAAAAGATGATATCGAGGTCTAAACTGAAAGCTATAGTTGAAGCTTCATATTGCTGATTTCTTCATTATTGCACTTCTCTGATGACTATTATCTGTTTTTTTGACAATTCCACAAGTTTCTGGCTGAGTCCTGCAGATTCAGCACTAGGAACTTGTGTTACAGACCAAATGGGAGTATTTGCATGTCCCTGAATGTATGATAGCGGGATTGGTCCTAATTCAGGAAGATTCTTGGTTCATGCATGTAGCTTGAACCACATGAGAAGGTACTTTCATTAATGAAGACTGTAAGAAATTATGCTGTTTGCTGTGCTAAAGTTTGTATTATTTTAGAGTGCTTGTGAATCTGGGTGATTTAATGCAAACTTGCACTGTTGCTTGTTTTATCTGCTAGTCACTATTGTCTGATTTGCAAGGCTCATAGACCAGTAGGAATGGCCAACTGTCTGGCAGCCATTAACAAAGCTATTAATTATCTTGCTGATTCTTATCACCTTGAGCTTGGTGGTAAGGAGGGCAGGTTGAGCTAGCATCTTCACTGGAGTCTTAAACACGTACATTCGTCTGGGAAAGGAACTGATATTCACTAACTGGTAGCAAACACAGTGGAGGCCTTTAATAGCAAAGAAGAATATGATGTTTTCTATAGCTATGTACCAGTGCATAGGAATCTACACTGATATATCTTGTCTTTTATTCTGAGGTGGCATTTGCTTTCTTTAAGGTTTCCTTCATGGTTTGAAAATACTCAAAATTTCTTGTCCTACAGTGTGCAGTTAGCTAGTGGTATGTACTGTCCTTGGAATGCCTGTATTACATGTGAAAATAAAGAAAACAATAAGCTATGTAGTCTTGATTTAAGGTAGTAGAGATCTATCCAAGGTGCAATTTTTGTATGTGATCGTTGTCATTAGAGATCTTTGCCTCTGATGTGTGCAAATAAATTTCATTTCACATTTTATTACATATTTCTCTTTCTACCACAATAGCTAAATCCATTTCCTCAGGACTGCCTGTAACCAGCTTCAGGCAGTTAACATTGCTTATTTCAAAAGGATCTTTAAAAAGGATGCAGTTTCCCACTTCTCTTGCTATACCTGAAGTGGGTCAGAGAACGCAAGCATTTAAAAGGTCACTTTGTGTGCAGTGATGCCATCCTTGTTTATGGGAATGCTGTATGCAAATTATTCAGCTCTAAAACAAAATTTTCTGTATTTGTCACATTCAAAGCGTGCAGCTGGTAACCAGAGCAACCTGCCTTTAAAGTTGGAGATAAAAAAGAATTAATGCTGGAATAAACTTTTAAAATTCTCTTTAAGAAATATAGCATGAAGGTTTGTAATGGTGTAAAGATTTATATCCTTGTGGTGTGAGCACTTCACCCAGTGCTCGTGAAGCTCTTTGTGCAGAAGGGCATCTGTTATATCCTTTGGCATGCTCGTAACTACCCACACTAAAGAAAAGTCTGAGTGACTTTAAACTTTTTTTTTTTTTTTTTTTTTTTTAACAAGAGGCTTAAATTGAGTGGCCCTTCTAGAATTTGATTCATCTGACACTTTCTTTGCACCTAGATACCACTAGAATTTGACAGACATAAATATGAAATACATGATTATAAACTCATCTCAAGATTATTGCTGCTTACCTGCATACTTCAAAGATTTGCAATTTGTGTTTATATGCAGGAAAAAATAAGAACAAATCACTTCAGAAACTCTCCCTGTCTAGCTACAATTCTGCACTGCTACCCTTCCCACACAGGGAACTGTGCTTTCAAGTCAGCTTCATGGTTCCCTGTGCGAGCATTATCACTGTGTCTTCAGCACAGGCACGAAATGACTCTGCCTCAATTCCAAACAAACCAGGTTCATTCATGCGGTGCCAAGCCTAAGTTAAGCTGTTATCTTGGAAGCTGAGTTACTGATCCCTGCTCTCTGCTGCTGCAGTAACAACAGCATGAGAACTGCCTTAACAGGCTGGACTTCAGCCCTGGTCCCCGTCTCTGACCATAGCTACTGACAAACACCTCAGAAGTGTGCTTCTCCTGTGACCACAGTTGAAATTTGAATCTGGAGCATGTTTTTTAGTAGTCAGCAGTGCACCTGCCCTGCATGAGTCTGTCTGGTCCCATCTGGGACCTGTTTGTGCTCCTGGCATCTGGCACATCCCCTGATGGTGAGCTCCAGAGTGCAGTGGTGCAGGACTCGAGGCACCTCTGCTGCTGTGTGAAGGGAGGCAGACTGCTCACTGCCACACACGGGGAGAGGAGTGGTATCCGCTTGATGTCCTCACACACATCCTTTTTGTTGGTGATCAGGTTAGAAGGTAGAAATGGGTGGAAAGAAACAGCTTTACTAACTCTTAATTCCATACAACCATACAGAGTTATAACCTGGGGCATGGGGTAATGCTGCTTGTTAGAAATCCATACCATTTAAAATAAATATTTTGAATATTATTCAAATAAATAGCTTAATATGCACAGCATTTATACTTCCATGTAATTTACATAAATCTTTAAGATGTAGGAATTTCTATACATACACAGAAAACAAAATGGGAGTACGAGTTTCTTTGAAGTGCAGTTGATTTAAGGCACTGGGCTGAATGGACCCTACCAGCTGTGAATGAAATCTATAGGAAATTTACTTTCAGTCCTCTAAGCAACGTAATGTCAGCCAACAAATAGGGTATTAATAAAATTAATAATTTAAATAACAGAATCCTTTTGATCTTAATCTGTATGTTCTTCAGAATTGCGTCGAGCCATGCAGCAAAGGTAGCATATGACTGTAAATCGAGACCTGTGCTCCACAGTAAGCTGCCCAAAGTATATAATATATTTATATATGCATATTCCAGTATATTTTAGTACCTAACTTTGGGTTGCCTAATGCTGTAAGCCACCTTAATCAAGTAACTTGTGTAGTTTGCTACACACAGGATACCTGCAAAGAGATTCATGCTTTGTTCATTAAGACTTTTACTTCTTGGTCAGTATTTCCTATATTGAGAATAAATAAAGCAATATGAAATGATGGAGGGGGTGTTGAAATAAGGTGCAATATTTACAAGACCTCAGATATGATTTGTTTCCCTTGGTTAGAAACAGCTATCTGTTATGAATTACTATACTCTAGTTCACCTATTGTAGCCATAGACTCATTGTACTCTTTTCTCAGAGAGCCCTCTACTGACCTAAAATGCAGTATTTTGAACCAAATATCATATAACCCAAAATTTCACCAGATCTGTAGTGTAAATACACATCCCAGGGCTGAGGTGGATTTTAGTAAGAACAACAACAACAACCAAATATGGTACTATTTAATTTTTTAAAAAATTCTGAATTTTCAGAAGTTGACAATTTTAGATCAAAGCAAACATGGTTGTGTGCACATATGACCAAATTTCTGTTTCTTTTTCAAGGGAATATTCCTTTAGCAGTTCAGAAAAATAGTCAAAGAACTAGTCATTTTCTCATCCTTCTGCCACAGAATTCTCCTTTATGACCTTAAGAAACTCAAGTAGCTTTTTTGGGGTGGTGACCATAAGAAAAACAACTGTGGAGACTGACTATGCAGAAAAAAAATCTGAAGTGCATTGAGATCTGTGTTTAAAATGCTTATTAATTTATCTTGAGCCTCACAATTACTGCCATTCAACCTGTAATACTAGGATGAAATTATGGTATAGCTTGGAAATCAAGGATTTCATTTAAGTAGATTTGGTTTCTCTTGCAGGATTAAAAAAAAAAAAAATCTGATAGCTTGAAGTCTTAAAAAAAAAAAAAAAAAGGAAGTAAATTTGGGAAATCTGTATTATCAAAAATATTTATTTAATTTTGCAGGATGGAGAGGCTGGGGAAGGCTGATTATTTTAAAACTTGAGTTTGCTAATGTTGGGATTCTGAGAGAGGAACTTAATGTATGCAGGGATTTATTCCTTATTTACAGGAACTGTTCAAGTACTATATAGAGCGGGTCTGTTGAGTCTAGTCAGGAATCTACACAGATAGCCTGTGCCACATCATTGCATTAGCTGCTTGCTAATGATTGTCATGTTTTTGGTAGATCAGCTGCCGTATGTATGCTGGTTTTCTCTAATAGTGCACAGGTATCAGTAATGTAAAGTGTTTTTAATATGCATAGAATAAAATTATATATAACAAAAATTTGGAAGTGATAATGTGAAGGGAAGAAAAAAAAGAGTAGAATCATAGAATTACGGACTGGTTCGGGTTGGAAGGCACCTTAAAGCCCATCCAGTTATGCTGTTTGTAACTTGGCACATGAGATCTGAAATGTCGGTTTTGAGTTTAGCACTCTTAACGTAACCAAAAATGTTCTAGAAGCTTAGCACTCACACCCACTGAGCTTTACATAGCTCATGGGCTAGATACTGTGCACGGTTCCAAATCTCACTAGACAAAAAAAAAAAAAAAAAAAAAAAAAAAAGTGGCATGTGAACTTCTGTGCTAAAGAAAGTGCCTGCACACTATTTTCTAGCAGACTGTTCCCTATCATGCATATTTTCATGTCATTGTATCCACTAAACGTGTTCATTATCTTTCAAGTTTCTGCACATATGGTGGAATGGAAGATAAGTAGATAAGTTGCCATCCCTGCATTGTCCATCAAAAGTGGATAATATTTAAGATGTATCCCTGCAGGTCTTGACCAAGAATAGCATTCCCCAAAAGCAGAACTGGATGTGTGGAGGAAAAGAAAAAAAAAAAAAAAAAAAAACATATTTTTGTATTCTGGATTTTATTTTAATATTATTTTTTTTTTAATTGCATTCCAGTCAAAGTGCTTCAACCTGTTAGGTAGGCAGTTTTGATATTTGAAGGATTAAGTTACCATGAAGACTCATTTTAACAGTTTAACTCACTGCTAAAACAGGTGTGACATTCACACACACACACAAAAAGCATTTCCTCCGATGAAAGCCACTCCCGCCCTCCATTTTAGTTTTCTTATTTACATTGTGTGAGAGCTAACAAGACAGAGAATATTTCTAATTTACATAGATAAACATATTGCATGTGTTTAACCAAGTTGTTATTTTATGGTCATACAGTCTTTTGGGGAGTGATACAGATCTAAAGAAAGTCCTTGTGAGATGACTTTTATAGTGAACTGCAGTTCATAAGTTGTGTAAAATTTCAAGATCTAAGACTTAGACTTTTCAAAGTGAGTAGGTTACAACACTTTGCAGGACAGTAGAGCCAATGGCTGCATTTAGGAAGTGTCATGGGATACTAAATTGTCTTTAACACCAGCATTTTTGGTAGAGCTTTTTTTGGCTTCTGAGATTTGCACGGTGTCAGACAGGTAAAGGCAGGGGCGGTCATTATTTCCTTCCTAGAAATGTGTTTATGCTGTAAGGTAAAAGATCTTGAAAAAAGGATACCTCACACAGTTAATAGTTATAAGCCTATTTTGCATATTCAGATTTATTTTGCAATGTACTGTATAACTCTACTATTATCCTTATGTTTTACATTAGTATTTATCTTTAAAATAATTGGAAGTTCATTAAATGCCTTTTACTTTACTGAAGAATACCTTTCTCTAAGTCAAGTGGTAGAAACATTATTCTTTTTTTTTTTTTCATTTTAAATTGTAAAAGAAAAGAATTTCAGAATCAATTAGCATTTGAACTATTTTTTTCTTTAGACTGGATAATTGTGCATATGTTACATCAATTACTGTGTGCATTGTGTGTGCATCATTGTGTATAAATGTTACTTGAGAAGTTGTCATTAGTGTTACAATCAGTTCAGTATGGGAATAGACTCAATTATATATTTCAGTTTATGTATATTTCAGTTTATGAGAAAATAGTTGCATTTACTCTTTGCTAAGTTATTCTTAAATTTAATAATTCAATAGTCAGAACCATTTTTCATTGGGGAAAAGGGGGAAGAAGTTTGTCTATTTTCTGTGTATATTCAGTGTTGTACTTGGGGAAATGGTATATCCGAAAATAATACTATAAATAAGAAATCAGTGGCCTTTTCTGCCTTGCTGCCCTATGTGGGTTTGATATATGCTTCTGCAGCATTATTACTTTGTTCAAATCAATGCTCTGAGCTTTCCTTCATGTGATTGATTTCTTCCAGATTAGCCTAAAGAGTACATGATTTAATAAGCACTGCTGTTACCTGTTCACTGACACACAAACGTCTGTAGTATTACATGCAGAGCAGCTATAAAATTTCCAAAATGCTTTGGTCAGTCATAACATTTTGGTGGTATAACTTTATTTGGATAAGTAAGAGGAAACAACTTGAGTAGTCACAAAACAAAATAAAATTGCTTGGAAGAGATACAAAAGGAAAGAACTCAGATGAAAAGGAAAAAATGCTTACTGTAGTGTTCTCTTTAATATCACATTGGTGTCTCAAAAAGAACCACTTTTTCTCCATACCCTTGTGTTCTAATGCATTGCAGTAACAGATGAAAAAGAATCAATAGCATGGTATAACCGTTCAAGTCACTAAAATGAGTATCTTTTATGTAAATATGTATCTTTCATTATGGTTTAGTGAAGATTTTTTACAGAAATGGTGTATCATGGAAGTAATATTTAGGATTCAATGGGTTTGGGCTCCATATAGAATGCCTCCTGCTTAATAGGATGTTATTTCATTTCCTCAGTTCCTTTTCTGTAGCAACTTACAGGTTATTAATATTTTGGGCAGTTGCATATTGAGAGAGTTCAGTGCAGGACAAGGAAGGATTTTGCATGGTGTTTGGACATTTAAAAACAAATTTTTAAAGTTGTTTATGGTTGGATTACATGAACCTGTTTTGTACAGTTTTGTACAGCTTTCTGTGTGCCCTAACAATTTTATTTCTTTGATTTCTGCAGTACCACTCTTTTATTCGTAACACCATTGTTTCCTATTGCTTTTCAATGCAGAGATTCTTATGTGTATAAGCGCTGACAGAAAACGTAATGGCCTTCAAACATTAATGTCCCATGCAGTTGGGAGGTTTGGAGAAAAATCATATAAGAGGTTACTGTGCAATTTTTAACACAGATGTCCAAACAGCATTTTTCATCTTCCTCCAAGCTCAGTCTTAGTTCTTTAGTTTTCCTGAAAACATGCTGACATATCACCATTGCTACCTACTTTTTTCTCACTCTATATATGGTAGGCTTTTTCTTTGTGTCTTTGGCAATATTTTATTTTCTAGAAGTAAATCTCAATAGCTCCAGAGTATGTCTCTGCACAGATGTAGGTTGCAGTGTGATATACAGCATGTTCCTTCAGTCTCAGTACAGAGACTCAGCTCAGGCTGTGATCAGGTCAGAAACACTATTTCTTAAATGCATTCTTAGAAATGTTGTTGGAGTTCTATTAAACTTTCTTCAGGAAAGTTGTCCTCCTGTTATTACCCTATTTTCATTTACTTTCCTAGGGAAGGGTTTTCCTTTTCCCTTGCTGTGATATTGTTTTTATTACTATTTAGGATTGTTGTCTTTTCCTACTACTTCTTATTGTAAAATTAAAATGCTGCTTTCATCACAGCAGCTATCATATTGCTTCTGAAGGACAGATATTATTTTAACATGCCCAGCACCTTGGAAAGTATTGTACAGTATTATTTTGTTCAGTCCACATTTTTATCAACATGATCACCATCACCTGCAGCCGTCATTCCCTTTTAGAATGCAGTCCTACAGTGATTTTCATCCTTTTTGCAATATCAAGATACAAAGGAGATGAATTGAAGTTTCTTGCATGTTTTTCTCAGTTTGCTCTTATAGCTCCCACAAACAGTGATGGACTTGGCAGCCTAGAGACCAAAATCATCTGTTTAATCACAGGTTAGGTATAGTCCATCAAAAAGACGCATTTCCATACATAGCCCCTGTATCATGTCACAGCCTTGAGCTGGAGAACCTGTCTTGTGTAAATGGGAAAAAAAATAAAAAATAAAAAACCAGCTCAGGCTAGTCAGTACTTGGCCTCATCTCTGAAACTGTTGAACGGAAGCGTTCATGCCATTGGGTTTCATGACATGTTCTAATGTCTAGTCTGGGGTGGACTGAGAGTTCACTCATTTGGTAATTTCATTCAGTAAGTTACTAAGAAAATTTAGTGTTTTGTCCTAATTGTTGTACATCTCTGTGTATCAAGTTGTTACGTATCTCTTCAAAAGATTCTCAGGTTTAGGGTCAGCTTGAATTTAGCCATGTGATTCCTAGTCAAGGGCTTGATCTGAAGCTGTGTCAATGTCTGTGATTTCTTTTTTAAAATTTGTGTAAGCTCTTAAAATCTGATGACTAAAAGCAGAGACCTAAAACAATAAACCTCATTCCTATTCTTAGAAAATGGAGATGTTTTATTTGAAAACAAAGCACAACTAAAACCTTTCAGAGACTACTGTAGTGTAGTATCCTCTGTCCAAAGAAAAGTACTGCACAGAATTCTTATGGGTAGTCATAAATTTTAATCTCTTAACACCTTTTCATGTTGTCATGGAAGACAACAGATCTAGGTCATTTTCCTTTTCATGAAGATGTATTTATGGGGTATTACTAATTTTTCCCTGAAAATCCAGTGTAATGAAAGTATGTTTATTCTACAAGAAGTGCTGGTTATTTAATCTGTTAGAAACTATTTGATGTTTTTGTGTTTTGTTTTGGTTTATATTTTTCAGCTAACAGGACAAGTGACTTTACAAATTGCCAATGAACCAGTTTTGCCGTTTAACGCCCTCGACATCGCACTAGAAGTTCAGAACAGTCTTAAAGGTAATTCTTGTTAGAGGAATGTTGTTCTCTTTTAATACAGAGAAAAAAGGGAATCATCTACTGCCTTGAATCAACAGATTTTTTCCACTTGAATGATAGCCAGTGATTTTACTAGTTAAACAGTGTCATTATACAATGTTAAATAAAAAAGGTTTTGTTGGTAAATAAAACCAGAAATTGTTTATATTTAATCTGATGTTATTATGTCAGTTAAGCAATAATTAGTATTAAAGTCTCATAATTACAGTCAAAGATAGCAACTGCTGTGACTGTACTCCTTGATTTTATTTTCCTTCAAGACTGTATTCAGTACAAGCAAGAGAGGGTTTCTAATCCCATTGCCATTTGTCTCTGCAATTTCATCTTCCTTGTTTGATTACTGCTCTAGCTCGCCTTGTTGGTGGATCATGCTAACCTTTCTTCTTTCTCAACCACAGCAAAGCACAATAATTTACCAATGCATATTGTCTGTATTTGAAGCTGAATGATCTTGATGTTTTATATCATGCGTTGGGGTTAGGAAGAGGGACAAGACAGTTCCTAGTTAGAAAGTAAACAAAATTGACTGCTAACTTGTAAACGGTGCAGTTATAACTGACTCTGGATTTGGCACTGTTTGCTGGGTGTAGGATAAATGCTTTGATATGAAAGTGCACCTTCAAGATTGTGGAGCTCTTACTAATATTGCTATGTCACCTTCTCACTTCTAGCTCTTTTTGTTGTCTTGTGGCCTTTAAGGGCTTGATAAAAGACAAAGCATTCTGCAATCTTTTTATATAGTATTGAGAGAAGAGCTTGTCTTGAGCTGTTTAAGGTAACACAGTTAAAGGGCACAGCTGTACATTCCTTTTGCTTCTCGGGGCTGTCCTTTTCTGGTTTTTCTTTTCTTTCCTACAGTTGGTAGTAACTGGTATGTTGTAAGAAACTTACTCCGTTGCATGTTACTAAGATGTCCTCAGAACTTTGCAAAAGAACAATAAACCTTACCAATTATGAAAAGAGTCTCTGTCTTAGCTCCAGTTCTGAGGACAAGGGAGGGAAAGGAAGTCTAGGATCATTCACTATTCAGTGTCACTTGTCCACGTAAGCTCTCTGCTTCAGTATCATGTGTCTTTATCTTCCCATTCTGTACCTTGTTCTTTACGGTTTCATCATATTTTAGTGTATTGATAGAATCACAGAATGGCTTGGGTTGGAAGGCACCTTAAAGATCATCTAGTCCCCATCCCCCTCCCATGGGCAAGGATGCCGCTGGATCAGGTTGCCCAGGGCCCCATCCAGCCTGGCCTTGAATGCTTTCAGGGATGGGACATCCACAGCTTCTCAGGGCAGCCTGAGTAGGAAAATCAGATAAGCTCTAAGCCGTCTCTAATAGGTAGTGGGTGAGAGTGGCCTATCAAGACAACGTTAACTGGAGGTGAGACTTTCTGTTTTGACCTATATAGAAAGGCAAAGGTTGTGACTTAAAGCTTTTTAACTGACACGGTGTCAGTTGTCTGTTGCTTCCAATCAGTTAGTCCCTTTCTTTTGCACAGAATGGATCTTTTACAGAAGTTACAGCAGCTGAAGTATTTGTGGTGATAATAGTAGGCAGTGCTAGCAGAAGTTTAAAAATAATCTATTTTATGATAAGCCATTTCCAGGAAAGTCTGCATGACTTTCCACAGCCCTGGCTCAACCCATACATTTCAAAACATCATTCTGAACTCTCTGTCCTGAGAAAAATCAATACAGAAACATATCTCTGTCATTTACTTGATGGCTGCATGCTCATTGCCTGCAGCTATCTGCTAATCTTCAGCTTGGGAGCATTTTACCCGCTTGACCATATTTCCCTGATCACTTAGGATGCTTTTCAGAGTTGCTTGCTCCATCTCTCTGTAATGTTCAGACAGTTTCCCTCTATTGTTCCCACCCATTATTCTTGACTCCTATGAATGTGAAAAATGCACAGTTATCTATATATATGACAGAAATACCTTCTTTGCCATGAAACACTGACATCTTGTCTTCAGTATCCTTTCAAGGATATTATATATTAGTAGTGGTAAACCTTACCATCAGGCTTTTGAAAAAAATCATGCAAAAATGCATTTTCTGGGGACAGAGCATTTGATACTGAAGGGAAAGGATGTGTATCTATTCTGTAGCAGTATGCTATATTTGGTTCAGTAGTTCTGTACAAAGTCATAGATAATTTCCTCTGAATTGATATGTATAATTATATGGCACGACATGTCTTTGAGCAGAGAGTTGTAGTAGCAACAGCAGATTAGTTTGTTTGGCCAGTAGCAATCATGGTATCAAAATGGAAGCTGATGGCAACATATTCTTTGCACTGAGGATATCCTTGGATTTATGTCTCTGACCTCGTTTAGTTTTTGCAAAGCTTTCACTTTCCGATTTTTCATTGCCAGATCTGATCATCCAATTTTGCACAACATAAAAAAATGTTGCTAGTGAATATAACTCCACACCATACCCAGTCCTGAGCGTGCAAAGCTAATCAAAACTTAAAGCAATTTCCCTCCTCACTTACACGCAAACACATACGCATGGAGAGTGGGAGTCATGCCTTAACCTGCTGATTTGTCTGGGCCCATTTTTCTGTAAGTATTCCTAGGCAGGTACACTGATACCAGAGAGCACAAACACAATTTGAAGATGTTAAATTGCTAGCAGTACTTTATCTAAGTGCAGTTGGATTCACAAGGAAAGGCTACTGTATTCAATGTGTGTGTGGGTGTACTTGGGGTAACCTGTTCCTGACTAAAATCCAGCTCCATTTAGCAAGTGTAATGAAATTCAACAGTATAATTCACTGATTGGGAGCATATATACTCTTGAGTCACCTTTTTGTACTTGTAATTTTATTTATTTAACAACTAAACAACTAGCTCAGATGATTCATCATGATTCATAGATTCATACTGGAGAGAAAAGGACAAAGAGTACAAAATATAATAACATAGCATTGTTTTCTCTTGAGGGAAATAACACTTCCTTTTTTTTTTTTTTTTTTTTTTTTTTTTTTGCTTTTCTCTGTAGAAGCATTGCAAGATATTTAAGACATTATTAGTTAATGTATCCTTTTCTTTCAGCTTCTCAACTTGAGCAAAGCATACATTGCAGTTTCCATTGGCAATGAAGTTCAGTGTGCTGTGATAAAAACTGCTGATGCCCTTAAAGCGGTGTCTGTAGTTCTCTATGGTAACGCTAGCCAGAGACACTTATAGATTTTGTACTGAAGTATTAAAAAAGGTTCTGTGTGTTTGTTTTACAATGAATTCTGGTTTAGAGTGTGATGTAAACTGTGTTTTTAAATCATAAATGTAAAGGAAATGTAGTTGGCTTAGGGGCAAAAAGTATGCTGTGCTGAAGTAGTGAGAGCCTTTTCCTGTTTTCTTTTTTTATTATTTTGTTAGTTTAAAAGAGCGGTGGTGGGTGGCTTAATTTCCAAATATACAATGATGATATATTTTGCCTTTATCTCACATTTTCTGTTGAAAAGACATAGCTGACATTTACAATCATTTATATCATATGCAAAATAACAATTATAACTATTGTATGTTACTTGGAGTATGAAGCCGAAACAAAAGCATTCCATCTAATGGTGATCTTAAACCTTCCCATACTGACGTGTCCCAGGATAAGGTATGCACAATACCTGGATTATGTGCCCAGAAACTGTAAAGTCTTCAGCTACACAGGATGTGTGCCTGAGATTTGAAAAGTGATGATACTGATATTTTGCAAATGTCCAAACTGTACCAAGGTTTTATGCTTGGAGAATGCTCTTCTGAGGTATCAACCTAACACACTCAAACTTTAAATTACTCCATACTCAATCAGGAAGATACCAAGCCTGTGCATCAAGGTACTACAGTGCCTGATATCCATTCTAATTAGGGAAGGGCAAACTGATCAAGAGCCATTAACAAAGCAACCTTGTCCCAAACCAAGACTGACATAAACCATCTTCTCTCACTCCTGTTCACACAGGGAACTTCCATTAATTGTTGAAATTCATCTTGATAGCTCAGGAAGTCTGTCAGTTTCTCTCAAACCAGCATCTGGCTCTCCATACCAATGTATTTTGGAACATCTCCTGTTGTGCTAGATTAGAATGCGTTAGTCAGCTGAATGACAGGAATGCATATGAATCTATGAACAACTTTCCCTTTGCTTAGATGTATCCAATAACAATTCTCCTTTTCCATATGAGAGGGAGAATATATAATATTCAGGCACTTCCTTTAATGTTTTAGTTGTATCTATTTGTTTTTCCATTCTTGTTATATACTCACCTTTCAGCTTCCATCAATCCATAGTTTGAGAAATTGGTTGAGTTTCTCCCTTTACTATTTCTGATCTCTCCATATATCTATTAGGCAAGGAACTTTAGCATTCATTTGACTTCTGTCTTGAACCTCTTTGCTGGCTTAATTCACTAAGACAGTAAATGCGCTGAGATTTGTACATTCAACCAAAGGTCAGCCAGCTTCTAAAGTTAAATGGTTTGTTTTGATTAAATCATCATTTAAATGATATTTTAAAAAGAGGTGAATTTCTTGTCCTTAATAGGCAAAGTGAATCCTGGCCTTAAAGATCATTTCTGCATCCTGGAAATGTTTTTGCTGGTTCACACTGCTTTGACTTTGTATCAGGTTCAGACACTGCTCTCTCTCCATGAGCTTGTATAAATTTGGTCGATCTTAATGCAGTCTACGCACACACTAGGAAAGGAAGGCATGCTCTTCACCTGCACTGCAGGTGGGAGTGTATTGCATGTTCATAAGTCTCCAGTACGTGTATTGCTTTTTCTTTCTGAGTTGTGAACCAGGAAATACAAAACTGTCACATGCTCCAAAGTGCTGGGAGTTTTTATTCTTTTTGTGTCTGTAACAGATTAAAAAGTAACAGTTAACACTCCAAGTTTTAAAAGTTTTGAAAATATTGACTGATTTAGAATATAAATCTGTATGTCAGTTAAAGTGTTAGTTGGCTCATTGGCATATGATTTAAGTGATTAAAAGAAGCAATTTCATATCCCTTTTAGAAGTGTTGTTAACACCTAGAATTTTAAAATGTTGAACCAAATTCCATTAAGCTCTCTAGATTACAATTTTCTATATAGCATCTAAGCGCACACCCCTCTCTTTCAATCTTGAGAGCAGTAGCATCCCATGGAATTGAACAAACACTATCTTAGAGGGAAATTTTACAGTTACTAATAGTTAAACTTTGCTTTCTTCATGAATGTATTTTTCAATGGTAGGTTCCAAGCTGTACCCCAGAATCATTCCTCACAGCTTATGAGATCTTAAAATGTTACAGTCCAAATCGATCCTCTTTGAAAAATAGATCACAACATATACCCTATGATCTATGGCTTTCCTTGATCTATTACGTGATTTTTATGAAGGAAAAGAATCTAAGGCTCTAATTCAACTGTTATTTTTAATTTGTAAGCAAGAGTTCTAAATAATATTACTTGAATTACTGGCACCTGTCTTCTCTTAGTGTTTGTAGGTGATGAAGTAGATGCTTCTCAGTTGCTTGCAGTGGCATCACAGCTGAGGGACACTGCAGAATTGTTCCAATCAGATGAGATGCGCCCAGCTAATGACCCCAAGGAGAGAGCTCCTATCAGAGTCCGGATGCTCAATGATGTGCTGCAAAGCTTAGAGAAAAGCTTCCTGCTTCAGCAAGCTCCTCCAGGGCTTTACAGGTATGGTGTTTAACATGTTCTCCATTTGAGCTAAAGTGGTAATCTCACACTGCTTGGTGTTCAAAACTGTCGCGCACTTCTAAAAACAAAATCTCACTGAATAACCAAGATTAAAGCTACTTTTTATTCCTCATCTTCTCTGCAGAAACCATAAATTTATTACAATACATTAGAATTAGAAGGTCATTAGAATACAGCACTGTGGTGTTTCTGTCATGACATCACAACCAACAAGATGTACTGTGTGGTGGCAACTCAGGCAGCATGACAGATACTTGTGTTAGATGGTACAGTAAGCGTTAAAAGAGGAAAATATTTTGAAGTCTTATAGAGCTTGACAAGCTCCACCTATATTTTATTTATTTTATTTATATTTTATTTAAAATTTTTTACAGTTCATTGAAGATTCAGAATTATACAAGACCCTCAAAAGTATTTAATTACATAGCATTGTTCTTGGCTGCTTTTCAGTCAAAGATAGTAGAGTGGAGTGAATGATAAAGCATTAGTCAGCCACCATTTATGACATCTTGTCTCCTGTAAGAATTATTCTGCAGTATTTATTCTGTAGCCTTGCCCGGGTTGATTTTAAGATATAATCATTCTATCTTTGACCTTTTAAGAAGGAAGTCTGCAGGTCTGTATCTCTAACCATAGATTCCTCTACCTAAATATATAAATGAATAAATAAACTTACGGTAGTCAGTAGCTTTAAAAAAGTTTTCAAAGAAAGAACTGGCCAAGTCTGCCCTGTGTAATGCCAGGCTTTCTGGCTGCTCAGGAGACGTAATAAAGTGCCCTTCTGCACAAACTGTCTGGAGCACTCTATTTCAGTCCATCAATGTAGCGTTTTATAGCTTGACCCCAAGGATATGCATTGCATGCCCTGGGCTATAAAATGAGGTCATGTATGTTGTTTGAGTTCACCAGGCCTGCTGGGATAGTTTGAAGGTCTGTGAAGCTGGAGGACACCAATGGCTTATCCATACTGACTATTAGAAGGGGTCCCCAGGTACAACTGTCCCTAAAGCTGTACCCAGATTTTCCTTTAGAGGGAACTCGTTGGTATGTTCACGAAAGAGAGCTCAGAAGTGAACTAGCATACATACACAGGGGACAGACAGGGGCCAGAACAAAGAAGTGCATGAAGGATCTGTGTTATGTGGGAATATAAATGTACTTACAGCCAGAGCCAACTACAGTAATAAAACAATAATTTGTTGCAGGTGATGGAAAAAAAATTGTCAAAGGTCTTGTTGAAGTTACTGCAAGTGATTGTTTCCAGTGGACATAAAGTAGACAGATGGTAGAGGTAGAGTTTGGAAGAAAAGCAGAAAGCTACAGCATCCGGAGGAAGAGATTCTTCCAAGTGTTAGGAACAGCATAAAACAAATGCAGTCATCTTTTAACAATACCAAAAGGAAAAGAAAAATAAAAGGGTAGTTGTGATGAACCCTACAGTGTCAGCGAATAAAATCCCCAGAGCTATAATACAGAAAATATAATAATGATATCTGGGGAGGGACTAATTTACTTAATTCTTGCCATGACTGGATTTATAATATAAAGAGATACACTGAAATGTAATTAAGGAAAGTCTAATATTACGGGTTCAACGCTGCTGTCTTTCTTGTTTGAACTGGTATGGTGTTGCAAAGGATCCATGAAACTGAGTATAATCTAATGTGTCTGTGTTGCATCACAACACATTGTTGAATCTGGCCCAGTGTATGCATTTGTTCTCTACTTACAAAAAATAAATTATACCAGAACTTAGGATTTCACTAAGAGGGTTTTTAAAGAGGTCTTCTAATATTCAAATTCTTGCAGTGTTTGCAGTATTATGTTTGCTATTTAGCAAGATGTAATTGCTAGATATAGAGGTAGAAGGTAAATTAAGTTTTTCACCTTCCTGCTCACAGCAGCACTTCAGGACAGAGTGCAGTATTTACACTGGCAAAGTTTTGTAATTTTCCCCTACTGATTTCATTAAATTTGATGCAAGGTTTAATAGTAGATAAGGTTACTTCACAGTTTGAGGGAAGTATTTTTTGACTTTTTACCCTGAAGTATTCTACCTAACATCATCTGTAGTGTATTGCTGTAAAGTACACCTTGTGTATCATCATTTAGATGATGATCGTTTAGAAACTTATTTAAAAATAATGCACTCTTTGTACTGTTCAAGGTATGCAGTTGTAGTGTGGGCTTACCTTTAATGCAGACAGAATCAAGGGCAGTGATAGATTTCTGAATTCCTTTCCTGACATTCAAAATCGTTGCTACATTTTCTTTTGAAAAATTCATCTAGCAGTTATGTCTTTATTTGGGTTATTTTTCACCAGTTGGTTATTGAAAGTCCTTCCATTAACTGATGCAGTTATACAAATGTATTTTGTGTTCTGAAGCTATTATTGAATAGTATGACAGGAACACTAGAAATATTTGAAAAAATCTGATGTACTTTTTTGCTTCTATAACTTCACACTTTTCTTTTTGTAATTTGGTAAAGAAAACAAAACAAAACAAAAAAATATATCAGTCTCACAGCCAGGACCTCATATGCTGTGTTTCATCCCAGTGGGAAGATTGATGGGCAAGTTATAAACCCCTGAAATAGGGGTTTATAATGGAAATGCTGGCAGCCCTTTAACTATAGCAGCACAAGCAGTGCAGCAATAAATACTATGCTTCATCTGTAAACAGAAATTTAGGATGCAGTTTGCAGCCTTGACCTTCAGGCTCCAACTGTGTTTAGATCATTAAGATTCCATAAATACTGTAATTTACAGCCTTCTGAAGGAAGAATTTGTGTGCACAGTAAAGCACGTATTCTTCATGAAAAAATGATTGCTTCCTGTATACCCATTTGGACTCATATTCTCAACCTCAATCAAAGTACTTGACAAATTTGCTGAAGTTTAGGCATCATTTTTAGGCTTGTGTTTGTCCTAATTCACAGCTCTCTGGATCTATACTATGTCTTCTCTTCTAGAAGTTGAATTAAAAAGAAAAGTGGATTTTTTGCTTTATTGCAGGAGGTGGGTTGCAACCTACTCGTGCCTGTTTACTAAAGGGAAGCCAATATATCTTTTCTGCAATTTCTTTGTATTTTGTACTCTCATCGCCATAGCTGTAGTCTCTCATTGTGTACATGTACTGTATGTATACTGTATATATGCAGATTTCTTATTCCAGTCATTGCCATAGGGCAATTATTGAGCAGAATTGATACATCATTCTTCTATAATGAGCAGTAAAATGATTACTGTTACTAACATATCACTGCGTGTAGTTTCCTGCTGGGGTTAGGAGAAGATGCTCTATCTCTGTAGTCTAAACAAAGGGTGCTTCAGCCATAATTTAACAGATTGAAGCAAAGACCTGCGAGAATTTCCTGTTTCAAGTTTCATTTACCTTAGTCTGCCAAGTTTACACTGTCCATTAAGGCTGTATGCATCTGTCAACATTTTTTACGGAATTTTTGCAAATGTCATTTTGCTATGTCTAGTAGAGAAAATAATTGAGTGAAACAAGCATTAATTAGGCAAAAAGTAAGGATAAAACAATCTGTGTTTTCAAGAAAGACCTCCAGCAGTTTGTCTTGCTCATTTGTGCAAGTTAAACTTCTTCCACATGCTTCTTTTTATCATGGATACCCAGCTGTGGCATTAACACTCCATTGGGCTAAAAAGTTACAACAAATCAGTGCATTACAATGCACTGAATAAATACTCAATGGAAGTGATGAGAGATTGTGTATCCTGAATTTGCCATAATGCGATGAAAGAACAATCCAAAGATGCTTTTAGCACCACGCAAAAAGGTAATTTGCATCGCTGCTAATCTCATGCCACTCAAGTGTCTCATGCCAAGCAAGTGTTTGTTGTTCACTAGAACAAATGTTTTCCTTTCAGATTGAGTTCTGTTATATACATTCCTGACATATGTACAGAGTCTACTGGATTTATTTCTGTTTTGCTGATAAACTGCAGCAGATTCTCAGGTGTCAAAATTCACATACGCCCAGACTTAAATTTCTAGAGATACATTTAAGTAGGAAATTTAAGTCCTTATTAAATCTCTGTGTGTAAACAAGATGCTTATTGGGTTTACAGAGGACAAGCATTAGAGATGGAAATATCCTCCTAATCTTAAACAATGACATGGGTAAACATGTCGTGCAATGTCATTTGAAAAAAATACTAGTCTAGTGTTTCTACAACAGGCAGTGATTCTGTCTCAGACTCTGCAGATTTGCTTTTTCACTTTGAACTCTTCATTTGTGGCCTCAAATAGAAAATATTCTTGTATACTTTGTATATGTAATGTTCCAGACATTTTTGACTGACATAAAACAAACAAATGGATTTTTTTTTTTTCCTGAATTGTACTATGTGGAACAGAGGGTGATTTGATATGGTGCAGATAATCCTCAGGGTTGGAAATCCTGCAACTATTCATGTTGTGCTGACAGTAGTTGATCACATTCTGTATTGTTATATTATCTGTCATGAAAAAAAATAAATACAATCCTGGAATGATGTTGGGTGAGAAGGATAGAATTGTGTACTGGTTTTAGAATAGTGTATCTCAAATTTTGCCATTCAGTCAGAATAAATTAATTTTCTTTTTACTGCGCAGCAAGGATTTTACATCTGACTTTTCACCCTAATATCTTGTATCTTCGAAAATTTACATCTCTTTTTTTTTTTTTCTATAATTGTTCCACATCTTATAAATGCAGTTGTGATAAGTGGCATTACTCATTTCACTTTCTAAGTCTTCGGTGGTGCTTCTTGGTTCTGTCAGTACTGATGAGTCTCTTTTCTTCTCAGATTCAACCCTCCAGGAAAACTTTGTCTCTTTTTCTATACATCTCCAAACTCAGTCCTGCTGTGTCTTATTTTGTACAATGTACTTATTTTTGTCCTTCCCTATAAATCCTTCCTATTGTCCATGTCCTCTTTATTGTGGCTTTACATCCTGGATTCCTTATTATTACCTGCCACGTTATTAACAACTTCTGCCTTTTTTTCTGTCAATTTCTTGCCCTATGAAATGTAAGTTCCTATGCCTCACTTCCAGTCTTACAGAAACTGGTACCATAGCTACTTTTCTTCATCTTTTTGTACTGATTTTTCCATCACTTGTTTTCCACTTGTTCTACTTTTCCTTTCATTTCCCCCACTCACGTTTGCATTTTCTGATCACTGCAGTCCTTGTTCAGCTCCCTTCTCTCCAATAGGCATTTGTCAAAATGTATTTCATGCCTAAAAATTCTTACTTCCTTCAGCCTTCTTCCTTCAAACTTGTGCAGTCTAATTACAGTTTTTGTCAGTGTAAGTTAGAGATGATGAGCTCAAATATTCAAGATAGAAAAATTGACACACAGCATCACTAAGCTTCTGTGTAGCTCATTTTTGGATCTACTAATGGCAAAAAAAAATAAATAAAAAAGTTTAAAAAAAAAAATGTCACAGGAAATATTCCAGGAACAGTTTTTATGTTAAGAACGTGGGAAGGCAAAAAGAAATTTCAAGAGAGAGGTGAGTATTGGCAGCTATGTACTGTCAGAACACCTGAGGTCCTCTACAGTCCTTGGTAAATCTTAGATAATGCAAATTTGGAAGATGATTTTCTTCTAGTCTGGTAGCAGACATTGAATGAAAGGATGAGGTCCTCAGTTTCTGTGGTTCACTAAATAGATGTCATGTGTCTTGTGATGAGGTTCTTAAAAACTGGTGACAATCATATTATGAGTCAGGGAATAAGTCATACTCAAAACACCTGATCTGAGCGACAATTCAAACGGTTTCTCCACTCACAGTTATGTATATTGACCATGAAGTAATGACTGTATTTGTTGTTTTGTATATTTTTACTATTTTAAGACCACTTGCTGCATTAAGTAATGCTGAATTAGACATCTGCAGAGATGTAATTATGGTTAACTTTAAAGCTGATTTAAAGTGAACATGAAAATCTTTTCATGACACCTGCAAAAGCAGAAAACCAATATAATTAAGGATTATGTCATGGCTGGAAACCAGCTTTCTCATTTCCCTGGTATGAATGGTAAACCCAGGTGTACATACCTTCATTTATTTTTCCCGTACGTACTTCTTGTGAATTTTCTTCCATTCTTTTAATTTGATCGATTTTTACACTTCTAGAACTGCAGTATGCATCAGACCCATTACGTTTTTGATACAGTGAATATTAATATGTATACTATAAGTTAATACAGCATTGGTGGCCCTGAAGATGAGACTTTATCCAGGACATATGCTTCCCACAAACGTGCATGGTCTTGACCTTGCAAAGAGTCTTTTTGTTGTTGTTTTTTTTTTTTTAATATAATGACATTTGCTTATATTATGCGGCCTTACTAGATTTTTAGCTCATTTCACACTGGTTGTTCAGCTACTGTAAAAAGGTAAAAAACCTTGCACAGAAGGCTATTGAGTGAGGTCAAGGCAGAGCTATCACACCAACTCCTAGAAACTCTTTTGATTACATTACAGTTTCCATTCAATTTCCATTGCTGGCAGATCGTGCTCAGATCTGTGCCTTCTGATTTTGATAACGATTTCACATGCCACATGGCATGGAGTTACTTAAGATGATAAAGCTAATCGGGATGAGAGCTGGAAATTGAAGTCAAACCAGTTTAATAAATCAAACACTGGACGCTTCTTTTTGATGCTTTGTTTGTAAATGGTATTCCTCCTTAAGAATCGGATGTTTTACACAATTTCTAAATAAAAATCACTATGAAGCCTTCAGAGCATCAGCTGTGGGCCATTTGGAAATCATTTTATTAATTCACTTCCCTCAAGTCCTTTAAAATAGTAGCACATCTGCTTTGAATTTGGCTATTTCAGATGAGACATCCTTAAAAGAAAAATAGTTTCCTCCAAATTATCCAGCATATGTTTCTTTCATTTGAAAAACAAGCGTAGCTTAAATCAAAGAACAACGTGCTTACATTTGTTACCAGCAGCTACATTATTTGAAAATTAACAAAGTATTTTTCCTACTAGTTCTTGCCAGCAAATAACAATTTAAAAGTACAGTTAATGTGGTTTAATGCATACATCACTCTTAGGTCCTTGCAAGTCCTTGTTCTAAAAATTTACAGAAAAAAATATTGAAGGATTTTCAGGGAATATTTTATTGTGTGTAGATGGAGTATATATTCTCTCATCTGCATATACAGTTTGAAAGCTCTGTGGAAAAGAATCTGATAGCGTGTTAAGTTTTGTGACTTTTTCAGGAATTTCTAGATAAACTCAATTAGTTTCTGTAAAACCCTAGAGAAGATCATGCCTAATTAATTAGAGGACTGCTCTTTAACCGTGATAAATAATCACTTGGAACTTCTGAAGACAAATTGCATCCTAATGTTTCTTTTTCTTTTCACTTCTGTTCTGTGAAGTTGTTCTGTACTGTTGAACTTGTAGAATTGATTCTACTTACTTATTCATCTTATCTACTCCAAAGTAGGAAAGAAATAAGTTTCCTAAACTGAGCAGATTTCAACAGTGGAGGAACTGTGAGTGAAAGGTAAAGTTTATGTTCAGCCCTTGCAAGCGGGTGTGTTGTTGAAGATGATATTTTACTTAAACTTTACTTAAACTCAGTCTTTAAGCTAGTCAGACTTCTTAGCTCCATTATTCTCATTTGAGTCTGTTCCAGAACACTCAGTCCTCTTCCGATTACCAGCTTGAATCCAGCTTCCACTTCCTCATGCTTATTTTATATCAGCTACTAGAAAATACTAGAAGCTGTTATGCTATCATGAGCCACAAAAAATATAGAAAAAAAAAAAAAAAAAAAAAACAGAAATTAAGTAATTACTGTTTATATGATGAAAGTGGAAAAGTTTAGCTACAAGTTGTCATAGATACAGTCTCCCAATCGAAATCTTTTCTAAGCCATCACAGAGCACTGTCCTATTATCTGAAAATCAAGATAACACTGTTAGCTCTATTTTATGTCAGTCATTTCTGTTGACAGTAATTATTCATCTATCAAAAACAACAAAAATATCATTTTCTTATATGCATCAGAACACAAGTGAAAGTGAATGTTTTCTGTTAATGTTGAGGTTCGGTCATAAAAAATTCTTAAAGCAACCTTTACACGGCTTGATTTTTTAATAGATCTTTTACTTTAGGATTCTGAATGTTAATACATGAAAATTGGATCTACCAGATGAATATGTAAGGGTGGGAAGGTTTGTAGTCTGCAAGTAAGGTTACAGTTAGGATGGGGGTTTAGCAGGCTGAAACTTAAGCTAGGTAGGGTTAAGCTTTAGCAATAATTCAGTAAGAGATTAGTGTTTTATGACAATGCATTTATTACCTTCAAAAAAGTACTATAATCAAAGATAACTGTAGGGAAATAAAAGATAATGTGTCTTGCAACCAGCTATTGTTGCAGTTTGGCTTCTCTTTTTCCTTTGCTTATTTGGCAAGCAATCAAGCCAAACCAAGCCTCAAGACACTTCAAAGAGCTGCCAAAATCAGGATTTATTTTTTTAACACAGCCTATTCTCAATTGGCCTCTCGGAAATGGATTCAGATTTTGAATAATTATCTCCTTGTCATTGCATGTCCGAACAGGTTTTTCTTAAATACAAACTGACCAGAACCCCCTTTGCCATAACCAACTCAGCTAAAGGTGTCTCAACTCTGGTCTCTTATACAAGCTAAATTTCTATCTGGCAGGGATGGCGTATATGTAGTTTGCTACTGTTACGCAGTGATGCCTTTGAAACGCCTTCCCTTTGGTTAGTCTTGAGTTAGGTTTGATGCCTGGATTATCTGTAGTTTATCAGCTGCTGATACATATCCATTTGGCAGGTATTCAACTTTGTGATTACATGATTTCAATATGTCACTTTCCGTAGTACATACTGGTAAAACATTTGTCAGTCATATAAATGAGAGTGCTAAACAAAGGCAACCGATGGCCCTTAAAAGGAATACGCTATGTAGGAAGCAAAAGTTAGGAACAATGCATTACAAATAAGGAATCCTTAAATATGACAGAGTGATATTTTAGGGTCTGAGGTCAGTGAAGGAATAGACTGGCATGTACAGCTAAGTTGCCCTAAAAGGTTGGCTGCCATATCCCATCTTCCCTGGCCATGTGCATGCTGTTGGTCACATGGCCCCAGAGCCAGTGACTTCCACCATTTGATCCAGCAAGAAATGAGCACTGCAGAAAAAGGCTTTTCCTCTGGATCATCCATAATGACATGTAATGACAGTTCACTGCTGCGTACATTTTGTCCTGATAAAAGAGAGTCTTACATGGCTAGCAGCTATAATCTTATAATAATCCACTTCTGCCATAACAATGCCGTGAAATAAAATAGGTAAACCAAGTATATGTGCATGTCAATAAAGTTTAAAAAGTAAAAAGAGAAGAAAGGAGAAGCACTGTTGGAGATCAAAAGGATCAGGGACTTAGAGGAAGAAGAGAAGCTTTCTTGTACCTTCACCATAAAAATTTTTGAGGTACAAACTGGTGTAAATAAGATAGAATAAATTGGCTCATGCAGTTTCCAGGGAAGGAGAGTTTGCAGTATTTTATGTCCTGCAATAAATAAAGACTCTGTGGAACTGGAGGCCCCAATATGTAAACAGTATTATTAGAATGCATTTATTTATTTATCTGGTTAAAAATAGTTTGTATTTTACAAGCTTGAATGAAAATCATAGGTCTTAGAAAAGTACATTCAAAACTGAATGTTATCATAAGAAAGGGAAAATGCTGAAAATCCCTGTTTTGGTACTTTTTTTAATCTTTTTTTTTTTTCTGGAGAGTAGGAGAAAAAATGATTCAGGGATTTATAAAATTAAATGTATGAGGATGCTGAAGCAGCTGTAGTCACAGCATATGGTGTTATAAATGGAATAGACAGAGGGTGCCCATAGCATTTATCAGTAAATGATTTTAATGTGATTCCATTGAGACAACCTGAACTCATTTCTTATGGTACCATATACTGGCTGCTGTGTCCTAATGATTTCATAATTACTTTTCTTTCCAAAATTTCATACTGTAACTCTTAGATAGGAGGCTATGTGTAAGTACCTGAATAGTTCTGCTTATGTGTTGTACAACACCTACATGTAAATTTTTCTTGTAAGCTAAAACATCCTTTTTCATGGCAAGAATAATGTAGTAAACTAGTTTTACCTGTACTGGTCTGTTGTTGTAATGTAATCTTCAAAATATTTTGAGTTGTGTTAGTCACTATATTATTTTGATCTTTCAAGATTTTTTCAAGTGTGTTTTGGTTTAGTGAGAGTGGCATTCCTTCCTTGTTTGTGATAATATAAAACAGCATTTAACTGTAATGGCATTATTTTGATAAGTAATTAATGTTTATGTTCCTAGGTCTGCAAAGGGCTCATAAAAGTTATAAATGAGGTCCTATTAGTATCTATTTCAGAAGTTATTTGCTTTAGTTTTTTGAGGCTCATTCTTTTGTATGGAGACATTTTACCTCTTTCAGCGGTAGTGCCTGAAGTTACTTGTTAGGTTTTCTAGTTTAGTGTTATGCTTTCCAGGTCACTGTGATGTGTCATTGAAACAAGCCCATTAAGATGAGTGATTTGTGTTGTAATTTCATTAGCGTCATCAGTAATGTACTACACATCTCTGTTTTCTCATTTTTTATGGGTCAAGCTGACTGCATGAATTATATTTGTAGGATCAAAATAGTTAAAGACAAAGGTTGATACTTAATAAATTAGGCCAGAAGCTGGAATTGTTGTTTTAGTGGTATAGACTACAAACCAATTTTTATTAAGGAATTGTTTAAGTCATTGAATTTCACAGTATAAATTGAAGAGTCTTAGGATCATTATGCACATTATAGTCACGTGGCAATATCTTGTGCTAAAGCAATGGCTGGTTTTTATTTTTCAGTCCACGTGTAATTTTTAATGAAAACACTTTTTTGACTTGTAAAGGCATGGAAGTAATAAACTGGACTAGCCTTTTTTATTTTTTTATTTGATGAAGCTTGCACTGAGATAAGTAAAATAGTATAAACTGATTCTCATGAACATGCGTAAAAAGAGAAATCATTTTATGCAACTAAAAGGGTGTTATGGTTTACCAAGCAAAGATAAGTAATTTGAAAATAAAAGATCCTAGCTAGAATCCCTAGCAGAAAATCTGCAAAAAACAGGTACTCTATAATGTTATTATTATTTTAAAGTATTTGCATACATAAAAAATAGGTTCTCTCATACCATGCAATCAGCTATGCCTAAATTGTATTACTATGGTAAAGGTTAAGACATTCTGTTAAATTATGATAGCTGACTGCTCATCTCTTTCATACATCAAACTGCTCAGTTTTTCTCATTAGACACCAATTTGTACTGTAGTCAGGTGAGGTGGGCAGGGAATATTTGTCTTTTACAGTAGACCACCTGCTATTGGAATCACAGCAGTAGAATTAAACTCTTCTAACATCCTTTACTCTCAAGGTAGACCATGTGTTAAAATTATTTTTTATTTTTATTTTTTTGCCTATGTGCCTTGTTTACATCACTTTTGAAGATGGGATAGAAAAAGATCACTTTCTATTCACATCACTTATTTTCTCAGGAGTCCCTAAATGTTCCCGTCTTCAGATCATGCTCTCTTTAGAATGATTTCTAGCAATCTAAGTTAGTGTCGTTCTGCTGGTGGGTTATTGGCCTATTACATTCTTAGTAGTTGACAGTACTACCCGTAAAGAAACAGAGGGATCCTAATATAGATAATATTGCCAGTGTTGTAGACATTTGGAGCAGAACCCTTGCTCAAACTCTCCCAGACACCAGCTACCAGATAGGACTGTCGCATACCTCCTGAGAGTAGAAAAGTAATGTGATTATCTCTAGTATTGCCCCTGCTGTTCAAGGGCTTCGAGGGGTTGTGAACAGGCTTCTGTCTCTCTGTGAACTGTGGGTACTGTAGAGGAGAGTTCTTCAAAAGCTCGCACTGATCTCAGCAGGAGTCCCTGAATTGATTTCAGAGGGAGCAAAATCAATCCCTGCTTTGAAACTACAGTATTTCCCACAGCACAGCCTATCCTTAAAAACCAACCAACCAAGATTTTTTTCTGGTTCTCAACATACACAGTTTTCGTTTACTATATCACAAATAGGCTTTAGGGACAACCCATAATATAACTAGTCACCTTTGAGTGTAAGCTGCATCATATTCTGAAGGACAAGTAGTATCAGCTCAGAACTGAGGAAGCCCACAGATGTCCTCCTCTGGCTTCTCCAGTGCAAGCTGAAGAAGTTTTTGCCACATCTGCTTGTTACTGTCCTCTTGATGGAGGGTTGTGTCCATGCTGTGCTGTTCCTGTAAGTGTTCCTAACCCGTTTCATGGTAAATGATCTAGGTCAGTGATGACCCGCTACTTAAACTATGTAAGCTATCCTTCTACTGCAATGTTGGAAACAAACTGTTTCCCCCTTTTATTTAGAAGGACTGTGTATTGCCTTGTAGAACACTTGAAATGGATAGATGCATCACCATCAGGGGATAAAAAGCTTACAATTCATATTGTATGGTGTTAGTATTTTGTTGCTAGTCTTATGTATATATCCAACACAGAAAGACAAAAAATTAAAGACTGAAAAATTGTGTTAAGAGGGTAGGAATTACTTCATATATTTGTAAAACACAAAACACCTTTTCAAACTGAAAATCATGGCAGAAGATTGTAGATGTTCAGTGGTGTTATTTATTCTGCTTCTTCATCACCATTCCCCCTGACAGACTAGCAATTAGATGACTGTTGTAGTAATAAGATACACTTTTGTGCTCATCTGTCTTGTAGGTACTTGGCAGTTTTATTACTAATTGGAGTTGCCACTGGGCCTGTCCTGTCATGCAGTTAGGTTACTAATGGATTGTCTGAGTTGTTCTGCCTACTTGTTGGTTTCATTCTGTGAAAAAACTTCCCCGCTGCCCTGAACTCCTGCGTTGTGTTTAAGGATAAGGTGTCGCACAAGATCACTTGTAGTGTTCCTGTTTCAAGTTTCACTCACTTCTGTTTATAATCAAAGGAGCCCCTGGGTGGAGATTTATGCTATTTACATGCTCTTCTAATTAGGATAATGATTACACCTGCTTTTAGATAATATTTACAGCCTGCTTCAAAAGGTCTCAATGAAATCAATAGCTAGGTTTGAATAATGAGCCTTCAGCACCTCATACAGATAACATTTCCAAGGAATTGGACATTGCCTTTGCATGGATTTTGATATATGCCATTAAAAAAGTCTTGCAGTTATTATTATAGAAAAACACAGTTTTTATTTTATAAGGCTTTAGCTGTGCATTCCATTTATTTCCTTCCTCAAGTACGTGACATTAAAGATGGGTTACTCTTGTTCTGATGCCACAAAGGATTATTGATGAAATAAAGGTGCTGCTGAAGGCAGTGAGAGTTTTACCATTGACTTCAATGTAGCTAGAATTTCACCTCTGAAGTGTGAAATAAATAACAGGAGCAGCTAGGGAAAAAAAAAATCCATGCCTACAGTCCACAATAATAACTATTTTTTTTTTAGAGGGGAATACACAGAGTCCAGCTGAGACACGAAAAACTTCACAGTGGGTGTGATGGGCTTATGCTCATGATCTTGATGAAATTTTCAAAGACCAAAAAGGAATTTAAAACTTCTTTGATGGACTTTTGTGAATGTTTCAATGTATTTACACATAGATCAATGGAAAGATCCAGTTTACAAAGCCATAATAAATATGCAGTTGTCTTTCAGTCTGCCATGGGTCAGCTCTACTGTGCATAATATGTATCATCTCTAAAATGTGTCTGATACTTGTAAGGATTCTTGATGATTTCTGAAGATTGTTTTGAGTAAAAAGTTTACCATTCTCCATTGTTCTCTTTTAGAAATATTCTTTACAGACTAGATGAAAGGACAAACCAGTTCTCAGTACTGCTAGAGGCACTGGAGCACTACAAGCTACATCAGTCAAATGAGACCATTCAAGCAGCCTTGTCAGAGGTGCTGAACAGCATCAGTTCAGCTCAGGTTTACTTCAAAGCAGGACTTGATGTGTTTGAGACTACCTTAGCTGGAAAGAAATGAGAGAATTCTCTGCATTCTAAGACGTTTGTTTACAACTCGCTAAACAAAAGTTCGACTCGGACCAGAATTTCTCTGAGGATGAAACCTTTCTCAACTTTTCTTTCAGTTGGCGCTAAAATGTACTTCAATGTGTGTTTATAAATATAAAACAGTCTTTTGCACTGTTCACAGTATATCTCAAATGTCTGTTTCTGAATGTATCAAATAATGGGAGGGACTAACACTTAATGATTTTTGGAAGGATATCTGCTGTATTTTTATATGTAAAATATATTTTTATGACTTAAAGTTCAATCTTGCGAAGTACCAAGCACATCCTGCAATACACTGAAGACCTGGTTCTGAGACACCCCAGATGTATACCCAGGTGAGCTTTCCATGCCTACTCTGTCAGAAAAATGTGAGTTAAATATACTCTGGTGTTCCTTAACTTCCTCAGCAAACTCATCTTCCTTACTTTCAGAATAAGTAGTTGAAGGATGTGGCATTTTCTGGGGTATGCAGTGCTGAAGTTAATCTGGAAATGCTCAAAACACTCTTATCAGTGCAATCTAACATCTTTATTCCTGTGGAAGAATAAATACCTCAATTCTGAGAATACAGATAAATTTTGATTATCACATTTCTGTCTGAAACAAAATTGTTTTCTCTGCTAATTCTTGGAGAGAGAATTTCTGTGATGATTACAAGTGATTTGAAATGTTTGCATCAGTAGTTAAAAGTGCAAAAAAAATTAATCTTTATGGTAAGTAAAAGAATTACCTAGTCTGATTAAGCTACAGGCCTTGTAAGCTTATATGTTACCGAAAGAAGCCACTTCAAAGTCTCCCTAAATTTTCAGGGAGCAGTATGTAAAAATAAGAGCTCGAAGTTCTGGAAACATTTCTGAGATTCCACCACTTGGCGACACCACTCACTATTCCAGGGTGGATCATTCCAACTGTAGTGCCCAGTTTGTTCCCTACCTACCACGGAACAAGCAATTCACCTCTGAAGACAAATAGATGAAGCATACTGCAGGGCTAGTTTGCATTGGTGGAAGCCCTGTCCAGAGGCTGTAATCACAGTGTTAACTTGAAGTAATCTCTGAACAAAAGGATCAGGAGGTTCAGTGTCCTAAACCTCTAAGGGGATCATACACACACTTGAGAATTGCGTCTTAATAATATGAACACTTAAAACTGTTAAACCCAACTGGGTTTAGAGTTTTGCAATCCCAGATGATTCTGGGATTAGAGCTTAAAAAATAATTTTATATAGATTCTTAGAATTAAAATATAATTTATTTGATGGAAACAATAAATGTATTGTTACCAAATTTGCCATGGAAACATTGCAGAAACATTTCAGGTATCTGTATGAATGTAAAGAAATGCCTTCAGGAAAATGTCAAAGTGCTCAGTTTGGTGAAAGGGTGAAAGTTTATGGAATAGCTTTTGAATTGAGCATTTGTAATGTATATGTTCACATTAGCAAGAAATGAGAGTTGTTTTTGGATCTGTGTTTCTGTTTTCCCAAAGACAAATGGGCCTCTATTAGCAGTGGCCTAGGACAGGGTACATACAGCTATGCTGTTGCTACATTTCTTTGCAAGTTTTTATCATAACATGGGCAAAAGCATCCCTGTTCTGACAGAGGTGGGACTATGCAATTATACAGCCACAAGTGAAGTGAGAATATGTTCAGAGACAGTGACTGTGACTGCATGAACTAAGACATGATTATCTCAATTTACCTGGCATCTGTTAAGAAAGAGTGTATGATTATTCTCTTGCTAATGCTGGTACCAAGTCTGTTTACTGCAAAGAGGGTTTGACTGCTGAAGAGTAACATTTTTAATGATAATCCAATGCTTGTCTATCCTCTTGTTTCCATAATTTTTATTATAGTAATACTTAAATGGTTGGAATAGCCACATTTGAGTTGTATGTTTCTTTTGTGATAGTATTTAGGAATGTAATATGCGCACTACATGTGAATTGTCTTTTCTAATAGGGATGACTCTTCTAACAGGAAGTTTAGCAACATTTTCTTTAGAGTGCTGACTCACAGTGGAGTCAACGTCTATGGTTTTCAATGATATAGACTCAAGTGCCATTAAGAGACCAAAACCAGAGATGAACACTTCCTTTAATTCTGCCAGGTGAATTTAATAACTATTTCCTGTCCAGAAAACCTTCCCCTAATGTAGCCCAAAGTGTACTCATGCAAAATCAGGGAAATCAGTTGGGAAGAGTATCTCTCATGTATGATTTCTCAACCATGTAATTCCTCACTAAAACATTTATCTTGTTTTCTCATTAATGTCCTTCTATAACACCTTTAAAAACAGAAGACTTCAAAGTGTTCCACCACAAAAGGTATTGCTACTGTATTGCTACCTGTAAAGTCTAGAGACAATCATATATTCCTGTTGTAGAGATGAATCAAATGAGCTCTTTGGGGACAAAAAGGCATTGATTTCAATGCCATCTCACACTTGTAGATCTCTAGTTTTTTATTTCAAATGTTCAAATCCTGTGTATATAAGTCAGTGCTCAGTGATAATATTTGCACCATTATAGCTTTGGAAAACGTACTTTTGAGCCATATCCTTCCATTGATTTTTAAATCTTACCTATTGACTTCAAAGAATTTATATCAAGTTAAGATCCTAAACACCTGCAGTATTTCCAACAGAATTTTCTAGCTGTGGAACATCAGCTAAGGGAAGGTATTAGTAAATCATAGTAGCTTACCCAGACTGAATTCATTCCTGTATTGTTTTGAAATGAATAGAGCGCCCTTAAAGGCTGCAACATGTTTGCAAATTGCCTGAATGATAGTAAAAATCTGTTACCTTTACAGAAGCATCAACTGCCAGAGACAGTATAACAAATGCATTGATTACTAAGTAATCTAGTCATACTCTCAGTGACCAGAAAATCCTTGCAGCTTGCAATATTTGTATGTTGAGATGGTTGATAATAAAAAGCTAATAAGATTTTATTAGTGCGTATTTTAGAGAGTACATAAAGGAGCTAAAGTATAATCAACTCAGATGAATAATAAGTACATGGGAGCTGGATTTTGAGTACTAACCTTAAAAAAGGCAGTGAATTGTTTTTATCATCCAAGAAAAACAAGGCTCTTTTGATATACAGTATATGTGCAAATACGCAAACACACAAATATGCAAATGCCTTATATCTTCAAAACACTGCAGAAATATTAATTTACCTGCAGTGAGATGATACATCTGCACAAACACTGATGTAAATAATAACTGCATTAGAAAATTAGCATTCATTTTGCACTGCTTCACTTACCTTTTAAAAAGTATTTCAGTCTAGATGTGTGAAAGAAGGCACTGCAGCTGACCTAAGTTCCTGAAACAGTAGGTAGGGAAAAGGCAAAATGTCTCTGGTATTACAGAAGGTACCTCTGGAGGCCATCTAGTCCTTGCTCGAACAGGATCTCCTGGGGCTGTATTCCCGGAAGGGAATATGTCCAGATGAATTTAAGTATCTTCATGGATGGAGATTCCACGGCATCTCTGGACAGTGGCTTCCAAGTGCTTGGTCACCCTCATATTATATATATATAAATATTCTTCTTCCATAGATACAATTTCTCCAAATTTCTCCCTATATTTTTAGTTGTAAAATTATTAATAGATTTAATTACATACATCCAAAGATAACCGTCATTTCATTCAGTGAAAACTCTTGTCCAAGGTCTCCAGAATTCCACAGTTAATATGTTGGAAAATTTGTATATGGAAATTTGTACTGCTCACCAAGAGGTTTATTTTTAACTTGTAGAGACTAATGCCTTTGTCTTTTGAGGTTGTTACAGTGCCTGGTTCCCAGTCACAGGTTTTCTGTATACATTACAAGACTTACGGAGAACAAAAGATGAGTTAGAAAATGCAGGAAGGAGAAGTCAGCTTATGGGCACCTATATGCTATGGTAATTGTATTTCTGGCTTTAAAACTAATAAATATGATAAGCATAGTTATATGCATATGCATTTTCAAGAGTCCAGTTAACATGTTCCTCAAAATCCTTCTGTGGTGAACTGTTATCTGTGTTACCCAGAAATGGGTACCTTTGACACATTGTAGACGCTATCCATAGCCTAGGGTGGAAGATGTTAATTCCCTTTAGCGCCTTCCTGCATTTTATTAAGTCTGAGAAAGGTGAGTGATGGGAAACAAACCTCATTGTAAGATGTCTGGGAGCTGAATTTTGAGAACAGTCTTATACAGCACTGCAAATGTTCAAAACATAGCAAGGTGTCTTCTAGGGACGTGGTTTACAGGGTGACATTGGAAGTAGGGTGATGGTTGGACCAGATGATCTTGAATGTCTTTTCCAACCTTAATGATTCTATGATTCTGTTGGAGCTGAGTCTACAAAACTTGGGATAGAGACTCCAATATAGCAAACAAAGGTCTCAGAAATATAGAATAAACAATTAGTTACTGGCTATTAAAGGTTACACTTAGAGTATAAAAAAAAAAAAAAAAAAAAAAAAAGGCTACATAATGACATAATGGCTACATACAAAAGGTATCCGTATAAAGATATGTAAAATATGGCTAGAGCAGAAGCAAAACTTGGCTACTGTATCACAGTGTTTTAAGTGATTAAGGATGGCAAGGACTCAAGCCATATGCACAAAAACGAATGTGAACACTTGAACCAAGGAAGTGCCTAAGAATAATGAAGACTCATTTAGGAAGCAGGTAGGTAGCAAATGATGTAAGAGTATCTGAATCGGACTGTATGTTTTCTAAAACTATGGTGCAATCAGACCTAACATTGTTTTTCCCTAATTTTAATCCCATTGCTCCTGGTTGTATGTAGTATTGCTCTTACACACTCAGCGTAACTGGAGAATATGTAGACATGTAGATTTAGGTTCACTGAAAGATTATGTTCCCCCTCAATCATACAGACTCAGTCTGCTTCTTTCAGCAGGATTGATTTTACCATGACTGCTTATCAGGGTGCTATACTACACGAATGAGGTCAGCAGAATTTGGCTACTGTTTGTGGAATTTCCCAAAAGATTTTATATCAGAATATTGTTTATTTATGTTTAGTCTATTCTCTTTAATCTCCTAATATATATTATTACAATCAAGAGTACATTTTTTCAAACAATGGGCAGGAATCTCTTGGTCAATGCTAAGTATACACAGGCAGTATGTGCTTGTACAAGTGATGTGTTATAATTTAGTATTAACTGAAGAGTTGTTATAAGTGTTGGCATGGATTAATGCACACATTCTCTTATGAGCTTCACAAATTGGAACTGATGCAAGGACTTAATTTAAGAAATGCAGTCAGAGTGTAGGTGAGGAACAACATTTGCTACATAAATGCAGTATATACTTCCTTGTCTGCCTAATCCATTGGGTTAAAAAAGATTGTGGTTTTATTTAAACTACTTTTCTCTGATACGTTTTCTAACAAGCCTTTGAAAATGAAGTCTCTCTCTTTACTTTTATTTTAAATTCCTGCTATCTTTAATGTTTATGGAAAGCTCATGATGTGTTAAGACAATGTGAGGTCTTCCTGTCTGATCATTCTTAGATTTTTTGGTAGAATTTGAAGTTGTATTTCAAAGCATGGTCCTTGAAAGGTCATTTACTGAGCTGTTAATATATATGATACAATAGGCTTGGGTGCTTGTCATTGCCATGCAGTGGTATAGGTATGCAATGTGATGCTTTCAGGCACTAAAGAGAACAAATATGTTTTTATGATAGTATTGCAAAGACCTACTAATTTTCCCCCATTTGAAACTGTTCTAGTTGGAGCATGCTGGTAATACAGCAATGTAACATTGAGTTCTCTTAGCACCTGCAGCAAAATCTTTCTACAGGTGGAATGTTGGGGTGTAGTCTGAGCTGTCAGTGTGCTTCCGCAGTTTTTAATTAGCGTCCCTTGTAGCCCCAGTCAGCTGTTAGGTAGTGCAGGCCTGATACTGGTTTGAATGACACCCAGGTGGGACAGGTAAGTCTGACTGAGACATTTGTCTGCTACAGAAACCATGTCCTTAAAAAGTTAAATATAATATTTTACAAGTACTTCCCAGACTTTGGGTGTTTTCAGTCTGTACTGAAGGTTCTGAAGAAGTATACTAGAACACTGTTGTTTTTTTCATGTAGTCTCATTTTCTGTTCTCGACAGCTGAAACATCTTGTAGTCTATGAATCCACTAGAGGAGAAATAAGGAGATGCTTAATATTTCATACTTAGAGCAGATAAGATAAATACAAATTCTCTTTGTTTTCCATTTGCAGTTTATGCAAGTCAGTATGCAACATACTCTTATCACACATATTATGATTTGGTATTCTGAGACAAATGGAAAATGAATATAATTCCATACCCAGAGAAAGTATAATGAATTCAGGGAACACTTCACAGTCAAGTGTTTTAACCATTTGCCAAAAAAAAAAAAAAAGTACGAGTGAAGATATTTGGAACAGATGCTCTTGGGGTTTTAGTACAGGTCTGGAAAATAATGTTCTTCTGCCTAAGGCCAGATTTTAGCATTGTGTTCATACCTAGCTGCATGGTAATGTGTTGTGTGTCAGCATTGCTGTACCTTTGAGGATTAAAGCTCACATGCTGTTATGAGTGATCATGTTAGTCTCAGTATGAACTATTATTTTTATGTCACATAACACCTTACAGATTTTAACTAATCAGATGGAATATGCAAGTATTTCTGCCTTTTGTATGCAAGGGAGCAGCTGTCAAGTTGTGTTATCTTTGGGAAGCTTTGACACAGAGTGTGAGACGCCTGCATGATGACTCCGTTCCGTCTACATCGAAGTTTTCATGTAGTAAAATCAAGGTACCACAACTGATAGCTAGTCAATTCTGAATATTAAACAACTAGTTTTTTCAACCATGCAGCAATATAAACTTGATGCAGTGATTCCTGGAAACCAATAAATATCATGTTGTGTGGAAAAGTGCAATGAACGGTTGATTTTTATAAAGCATTATAGAATGTTGAGTCTGAATACAACAGCATATTTGCAAAATTAGTTTACGTTGTGTGAACTGTACTTTTATAACATACTGTAATGAAAAGGTAACTGACTATTAATGTAAGGAGATTCTATGTACTTTGATTAAGAAGTACCCTTTACTTATCTGTGCTACAAATATGATTTTTGCAGCCTATGACAGTGTTTGTACAGAAGGCACCGTGGACTGGAATTCAATAATAGACAATTTGTAAAAGTGGTCATGAATTAGACGTTGTTTTTCCATTGTTATATTTTTGCTAGAAATCAAACTGGAATATGAAGATATGTATAATGTACATTGCACTGAATGATTTAAAATTATATTCATTTGCTTTTTTGTTGTTTTTGCTTTCTTTTTTTAGTTGGTTCTGCCAGTAAGCTCTTAACATATGCCTCTCAAGCTGCTGATTTAGTAACATAGATCCCAGGGCATTAAAGTGTAATAAAAATTGGGAAGAGAAAAGCAAGAAAAATATATATAGACAGAACCTCAGAAACTGGGATCCAATAATTTACTTACAGGTAAAATTTAAATCATCCTCTTTTTAGATGCTGGTAGATAGATAGCCAAGACATTCAGATAATTGGCCTTTCAGGTAGGTGCCTTTGTTTTTTTGGGAATCAAGATTTTCAGGGGTACATACTTGGGATCAATCTCCAAGTATACTGTATGAGACTCCTACAAACAAACAAAAAAATAATAAAGTCTATTGAACAGCCTGAATTCTATCTGAAGAATGAGACCACTCAGTTTATGATTAAGTAGTTAACTCATGAAAATATGAATTCCATGTTTTGTTTATTACATATGAATAACTTGAAGTTTTTTCTCTACTTATGAAGCACTTGAGAGGTGTAATGAAATATTTTCATTGTAAACAAATGTGTATTTCCAAACTTTATTTCCATTTTGTGTAGGTTTGTTTGTTTGTTTGTTTGCCTTTTTTATTATTTTTTTTCCTGAAACTGCTTTCATGTTCACCAGATTAAAAGTAAAAATAAAAATGATACCTTCATAATGTTCTTAATAATGGCTAGAACATTAATCTAGTTTGGTACGTTAGCTCCATACAAACTGCAGCTCTTGACTAGAATATCTCATGGAATGTTAAAGACTAATTTGTGAAACATATTCATTCAGAATATGTTTTCTCTAAGCCATGTAAACATGTGCCATGAAAATAAAAGCCAGCTGTATATCAACAATTTATGCAAGTATCTGATTTTGCATTCCTGCTGATAGATCTGTGCAACTCCATATCACTGAAAAACATCATTGAAGCCAAACAGTCTTTGCCTAGATATGCAACTCTTCTGTGGCTCTGCCCATGACATTGGACCATTATTTTCTTTCACAGAATTCTTTCTGAACCATATTTTATATATATATATATATATATATATATATATATATGACATATTATAATAGTTTCAAGTAGTCAGCCTTGGTATAGAACAGATTTGTCTGAGAGAATGGGAAGATAAAAAAAAAAATCACTGTTTTCTTTTCAGATTGCTATAGCATCTTTTGTTCCTGCATTCCTTATCGAATAGTCGCGTAGAGATCCATGTATGAATGGAGTCTGCAAGTAATTATGATGGCATTTGGATTTTATATGAAGTGTAGATATTGTAACCATGCAACTGAACTGAATAATAATTTGACACTGTCACAATGAAGTGTTTTTGTACTATGCTTATGAGCAAGACGGAAGCAGAAACAAATTCTGGCCAGTGGATCCCTAACTGCCTGATGGGACCACCGGTGGGTTGGAAATCCTAAGAGTGACAAAAGTGGGCTCTGGGAAAGGCAGGTCCTTGTTAGAAGACTTCATTGCAGCAGAAAACACACAGTGGAGATGTGACACTTGCCCAAAATACTCTGATGCCAGTTTAACCAGCTCTGAATGTGTTCGGAATTTGCATTAGACCAGGAAGAGCCGATCAGCCTTGCACCGATTGGTTTAGTTTGGGAAGGGCAAGGTATGAGATCGGTAAGACTACTTTCTAGACTAATACTAAAAACAGTAGCAAATCCTGTCTTTGAAAGAGAAGCACAGGCTCTTGGGAGCTAGCTTCTATATTCCATCAGCAGGGAACACAAAAGGGACTCTGAGTGGCTCTGGGAGCAGAATTGATTTTGAGACATTCAGTAACAACTGGATCAGACAAAAATGGGTGTGGGTAGTCCAAGGACTTGGTAAAATAAGCAAGATCTAAATGTCTGAGTTTAAAAAGTATTAAAGCCCATGTTTATGCAAGTATACAAAGGCATCCAAGCAAAGACTTTTTGCAGTAGAGTGACCTTGAACAGTCCATCGACATTATTTCTAACAAACTTCAATTTCTTTCTGCTTATAGTCTTCTCCTCTCAGCTGAAGAGGCTCTGGGCAGTATCTCAAGTGTTGTAAACCAAGATCACTCCTTTGAGGCTGTCAGCGTACGCCAAGTGAAGATCTCATCCACTTGTTTGAGGCTGAGCTACAAATAAGCACTTTCTGACATTGTTTGACAATCTCATTTCAAGAGAAATCTAATAAGGTTTCTAGCCAATGTCTTGAATTCATCTTTGGTGTATTTCAGCAGAGGTCATTGCCATGCCAAAGATGAATTACCCCACTGGGTTAAGGGTTGCTTTTCCTGCACAAAAGAATACACATCAGAATTAATACCATGCCAGTATTCACCTCCTTTTAACATCAATGACAGTTTATAGTGGCTATTGTACTTTAAATTTGACTTCTTCCTTAAAAAAAAAAAAAAAAAAAAAGTTACCTGTATCTATCATCTCTTAAGAATAAGCTACTTTTAAACTGTACAATACAAATCAGTTTCAGACAGCATTGAGACAGCATTGTTCTGTATCCCTTAGCCGTGATTACAGAAGGTGATGATGAGTACAGTGCCCTATCAGAACTCTGTCACTGTCTCTTCTATGGGAAGAAGGGAAAACAGTGGTTAGAGATGTACCTTAAGAGCTGAAAATGTAGAAATATAAAATGTAAATCGTAAAATGGTGTTAGTGTTCACATGGTCATGTATTTCTGAATGAAAGGTAAAGAATGCGTATGTAAGGTGAGGCAAAATGGGGAAATTTTGCGTCAATAATGAAGACAAATTGTCTGAGAAATGTCTTTGTATTGATAGAATAAACCTGTGGAGGTTGTTACAGAAGACAGAAGGAAAACCTTAATGTTAAACATTGTGGTCTAAAACCAGGGAACACGGGTATGTGCAAGTTGTAACATGAGAGAAGGTGTACTGCCATATAACTAGTCAGACAGTGAAATGTCTAATACCTATCAAAAAGGAATTGTTGAATTCCAGTTCAGTAAAACCAGGAGAAAAAGAAATTGCTGTCTGCATCTACCACAAAAAGGTTGACATTTCTAAGTTTATTTTTGTGTTTTTCCTCTGAATAATAATGGGGCTCGGTGTTGGAATTCGTAAAGATGGATTTGTCTAGCCCGTGTGACAGGCAGGTGTTTGTCAGCGTGGGACTACATATGAAAGATGGCCAAATTAGCTGAGTAAGTTTCCACATATGTCATGTGTCACTGCATTTCCTGAAGTGAAAGATCACTGTGTTATCTAAAATGAAGGTGCAGAACTGTGATGGGGGACCTTGATATGCAGATGTTACTTAGACAGTGAGCAAGAAAAATTAGATCATACCCCCACGCATGAAGTTCGCGTTTCAGATTCTAGCAGAATGACCCTATAATGAACACTGACTGAGTTCACTTTCAGGACTCTGTCATTCATAAAGTGCTTGTCATGCTCTCCTAGTCTAACATAATCAGGGCCCTATGAGTGAGTAATAGCCTTGTATTCATAGCAAGGCAATTTATTATCCTATATGTAAAATGACAACTTCATTATCACTCACTATTATAAAATAGCAGGGAAAGCAGCAGTTTAAATAAAAACGCAGCTTTTTAAATAATTCTTTTTACAGTACAAAAATCCAATACATAAATTTGTGGCGTGTAACATTTTTATTAATATATGAAGAATTTAGCTTGATGTTCCATGGCAAACACCAGTGATGTTTTATCATTAGATTTAGGGATAAAAATTTATAGTGGCTGGTTGCAGCATCATGGCTTTTTTTTTCTTTCCTTTTTTTTTTTTTTTTTTTCTTCCATCTAGCAAAGCAGTAATGCACCTCCTACTGTGCATTTTTAGATTGGCGGAATTCTGCCTCAGGAATTTACTCTAGGCTGTGCAACTTTGTAAACTGCAAAAACTTACTTCCATGAGGCCTTCACCATGCACATGGGTGCAATGAAGAAGTGCCCATCAGCTCCTGCTGGTTGTATTGCCTTTTTAGGGTAAGGGGAACAATTTACTGTCAGAATAATTGTATTTACCAACTTTTCTTTTATCTATTAATATTTCTGAGAAAACATCATTTTCAGAATACATTATTCTGCTTCAAATAATGAGTAATCCATATGGTAAAGGCTAAGACAGAAAGCTATTGGACCAGCAAATAAATAAGGAAAAAAATTACTCTTGTAAATACATAAAAAGAAATTGCTATGTTGTTTAATCACATCAGTCTCTAAGGTGGTCGTTGTAACAACACCCTATAGACAGTGGGACAGATGTGAAGGGAGTTTGCAAAGAATCAGGACGGCAGGCATATCTGGGACCTCCTGCAGAGAACTATACCTGCTTGACCATCCTTCCTAAGCTTTTGTCCGAGAGAGATTTTTGCCAAGACAATTTTTTTTCATCAGAGAACAGTTACTTTTTTTTTTCTTTTTCCCTCTCTCTCTCTTTCTTTTTTTTTTTTTTTTTTTTTTTTTTTTTCCAAAAGGACATACAGAGGCTCAGGAATTCTCTCCCTGACCAATCATATGACACTTTGGATAAATCTTTATATGCAATAATACTCAAGGACCTAAGTAATACATCATATCTGATCTGACCAGGCATAAATCATTTATTCATGATATATCATTCATAACTTGATTCATTGACTCATCTTTAGACAAGACAAGGTCAGTGGAAAAAAATGATTAAGCTTTTTGCCTGCAGGAGAAAGAAGCTTAAACAACAAATTCATCTTCACATCTGACCTCATGAAACTTGACAGAGAAGACTTTAAAAATAGAAGTAGACTTAAAAAGCCAACTTTTACTTCCAATTACACTGATTTAAATCTACAGTCGCTCCACCGGCTATTGAGTAAATGGGAAAAGCCTTTACAAGTCAGTGGAATCACTCTGGATTTCATGGCATCAGGGAAAAATTTGACTGAAAGAGGGGACATAGACATTTAAAGTTGAAAATTACCTGCCTGGATATTTTATAGGATGGCAAATTTGACTCTGCCAAAGATGGCAGGTCAGGCTCTGTATCCACTCGTATCATTATAAATCTGTCAAGATGACATGAAATTTCAGGCTAGTCTGAGCCTTTTAACAAGCTGAACTAAACATCCTCCTTGATTTACAGTTGATGTTTCTGCCTGTGTTACTATTAGAATTTCACTTCAATGGACCTTCTGTCTGCTAGTCTCCTTGATAGCTGCATCTTGAGAACAGGTCACTCTTTTTTAAATCATATAAAATACAAGACCATGTCATTTCCCTGCAATGTATCCATGGTCCTAGCCCTCTATCCTGAGATATTTGCCAAGCCTTTGCTCATAGAAGAGGGCCAAACCTTCCCCATGAAGTGCAGCACTGATAACATTTGTTGCGCAACAATTACATTAAGAGGAAACAATACCATGATTAAGATTAAGGAAGATGCCTTGAAGTAATTTAGAATTGTGTGTGTGATTAAGTGTCCAGAGGGCACAGTGAAATTCAAGTAAGTGTCTATGCATTTATTTTAAAATGAAGCAAACTGAAGCAAAATGTCAAGGCTGAACTTGATTCCATTTGGTAGAAATCTCAGCTTAGTTTGCAGGTCTGAGAGTGACCAAATGCCATTAGCTGAAACTGATAGAAATGGAGGGTGTTTAACAATACGTTAAGCCTTTTGGAATTCTATTTGTTTTTAAGAAATAAAGATGGAAAGGCTGTGATCAGCATTTTATATCGGTGAACCTGGAAACAGATACAAGTAAAACATAATGATACATTAGAAAAGAAACGAGTTGCAAGAGAAATTATGGGAGGTTGCTTTAGGGGAGTTCAGGGGGCCTTTATTTTCTTTTGGCTTTTTATATTTCAGGCAGTTGTATTACACAGTGGCCCATCAAACATTACAATTATAAGTGTGTGCTGGAGAGTCCTTGAGCAGTGCATCTCCCCTACATATCATTCTAAGAACCTGTGCTAAATAACCTGGTGCTGATTTCACACCTCCAGTGTTCAGTAGCCTTTAAAATTTCTCATTTCTTTGCTCTGTGATTGTGCTTTAGGCAGTAGCATAAAACAGAAATATATCAGCTCAAGGCACATAATGGTATTTTCTTCTATCACAGTTCACACAAGTTCGCACCAGCTATTTTTTAAAAAATATGAACACATATTTGCATATTCTTTAGGTAATTATTTTAATAATTATTTGGGCAAAATTCCAACTAGGCACCTACATTCAACCCCCTCCCCCCCCCCCCCCCCCCCAAAAAAAAAAATAGTTTGACAAGTAAAGCAAGAACTCAGAACAAGGAGTCCACTCTATTAAACCCATTTAATTTGTGCACTTGCAGCAACAGGTTTTGAATAAATAGCCACATAGAAAGCAGACATAACCACACCCAACACTCATGACATATCCAAACCTGGCAAAGTAACCATCATGTTTCTCTGACCATATAAACACATTTACATTAAAACATGTTTGTTTAAATTAGAAAGAATATAACTTCTGATATAGCTAATGTGATGCCCTCTTTATGGTTGTAAAAGACTGATATCTCGAATGCAGTAATTCACCCTAGCAAATACTTCCTTCTCAGGCAGCATTGACCAAATGTCATGTAGATGAACGCTGCAAAATTCCAGTGTATCCGTGTGAGTTATTCAAGGGGAAGAGGAAAACACAGATGGGAACCTTATCCAGCTCCTCAGGGCTGGGCAAAGAGAGGACTGGGGCCAACGTATCTCAGAGAGAAATTGGGAAATGACCCAGAACCAAATTGTTAAAAATACTGGATTTTTTTTCCCCTGCAAATCATGGTAGTCTCATTACCTATATGCATAATAATCCTAAAGGAGGCCAGTGGCTCCTAGAGCTAGCATGCTTACTTAGTGATTGCTACCTGATCAAATTCTACTGATTTGGCCCAATAAAGCATTTCTGTAGTATTGTCCAGTTACGTTTCATTATTATGTCATGATGAATTTCTCCAGCATAAAGCATTCCCATTCCTTTCCTTTTGGTATTCTTTTTGTCAGTGCCCAGGGATGTCCTGGTGAACTGGTACTGTATTACTTTAGCATAGGTGTTTCTGCATTCTGTACCAATTCCTTCTTATCCATTGCATTGTTCCCTTTCTTCCTAGTATAAATATTGTATAAAGTCACCGTCTTGCCAAGTTTGTTTGCGGTATTTCACAATAATAGAATTTTAGACCCAAACCCTGTTTGTTTAGAATTGAAGACATTGCACTTCTTGAAAAACTACCCATACACCACCCTTTAACTTGATGCATTTTCTTATTTGGACTTACTCAGCTCTGTATTTACTTTATAAAAAAAAAAAGATGTGAAAATAAGGAAATCTCTGCACTCATAACCTTCATCCAGAGATGCATAATGATTACAATTCAAGCATTTTCTACCATTTTAAAAGCATAGAGGAAAGCAGTTTTGCATGTAAATATTAAATGTATAAAATCCCAGCATTAAGCACATGCATTTAGTGTTAAAAGAAATAATAATAAAGAAATAAATTGTTATTATCACCCTTTTTCATACTGCATTTTTGAATGAGTAGAGCCATGCTGTACAGATAGGAATATATCATTCACCATGTCTGGCCGTATTTCCCAATTGCTGTTAAGAACAAAAACTATTAATACTAAAACACAGTGCTCAGTAGATAAGGTCAAATTCATTCTGCAAGTGTAATGACATTATAATTTATGAGATATGTATATGGAAATAAAGGAGAATATTGACCCATTAATACACATTTGAAAATCAAAGTCCATTTATCTCTTTCTAGCACATGTTCAATGTTACATGATAGCAAAGTTTTTTTGTTGTTGTTTTTTTTTTTTTTTCCCTCTAAATGAAGGACAGAAAAGCTATTTAAAAACTAAAGGTAGTTGAATCTATAGGTGATACCTGAAAGTCTGAAACTTGTGGAGCGTTATGTCAAAGCAGAAGGAATTGCACAGGGGGACAATAACTGGAGCAGCTGGAAGGCTACGAAGAACTGTTCTGGCTGTTGAGTTAGGTAAGTGCTCTATGACATGCAGTAAGTGTTATTGTTCCATTATACATTTAGAGAAATTAAGCGTTAAGTGCAATGCCCAGAGCCATTCATGAGAACTCAGAACTAAACCCTCCAAGATTTCCAGTCCACTGTTCTATTCAATAGACAACCAGGATGGACTGTGCAACCTACTGATACTTTTAAAATCAGCAGGAAGGTGCCTTTTGCCATCAAATGCAGAGCCCCAGAAGGAGCAGCATGGCCTGAGTGCCAAACCCAGATACCCGTCTGAAGAGGCTGTCAGACTGGGAGAAATACCCATTTAAATGCCACCGCCTCGGAAGGTAGGGTTCAATGTCATGGTTCTATGAAGAGGGAGCCCAAGGAAAGCGATAAAGAAAATTCTGGTGCCCAAAAGATACTTCAGAGCCTAAATGTGTGAATACTCACAATTTGAGCTGCTATGGTTCTTTCAGAGGGAAAATAATACATTTTCGCTGTGTTTATGTTTCTGTGCTATGCTCGTCATGGCTGTATTACAGTACCTATTTTGAGTGCAAAAATATTAACTCTTACAGTTTGTTTACTGCCTTTGCATAGCATATGTTTGTTTTTTTTTTTACAGTTTTGCTAGTTGACTATATGTTTTGACATGCAGTTATCCCACAAGTCTATGTGAGACCATCTTCATTGCTGTAAATAGTCAGACAAGCCTATTTTACATAACTTATGATCTCACTTCAGTATAGTATTTTTCATCATTTATCCAAAAAGTTAATAGACCCATGTCCGTGACATGATTATATGTAATAAAACAGAGCAAAGTCTTCTATGACTACTTCAGAATTTTTATCTGGTGTTTGCATTTGTCTTCCCTGTGGTACGTTCAATAGCAGTAACAAAACCTCCATCTGTTTTTTTTTTAAGAGCTGTTCCATACAATATCTGAAAGTGATATCTAACTCAAAAATCTCTCATGTTGCACCAGCAAAAAGAATAACCGGCAACTAAAATCCTTGTGAATGTCTTCTGTTAGACCCAAATTGCCGCTGTTAAGAGAAGAGGAAATGTTGACATTTTCTAACATTATTTCTTTACTGAACAGATTTCTGAAAAAAATACTATTTTTTTCCTGCAAAGATTTCAGTCTTGAAGGTCTTTAAATTCAGTATTTTAAACAACTTTTCAATCAAGCTTAAGGAAAACAATCATTAACAAATAAGGCATTTTTCTATGCTTAATCCAAGCTGTGAGACTATGCAGGTAAGAATCTTTTGCATTCTATAATCACAACCTAAGCAGAAACATTGGCAATACATTTTGGTCTAGCTGAGATAAAACAAAAGGGAAAATTAGTTGTTTAGTTAATTCCTCCATCCTTTTGTGTACGCAATGGAAAATCATATCACATCACATTTTTCTGTGCTTAATGTCATCTTGAAACTGGTTTGTCACATTAAATATTTGCTGATTTCACAAGAATCGAAATGTGCAATGAATGTCACTGGGAAATAAAATATCAGCTGGCGAAGGATCAGTTAGGCATTACCAAGTTTCAGTGAAGAACTGGCTTGTGGTCTACAACAAGCTGGATTCTCTGCTAGACTGTCAGCTCCAAGGCAAAACAACCAACGCTGGGCAGCAGCAGCTGCCTGCGAGACCCTGGGGAACCCGTCAGCATTCAGCTTGTCTAGGTGCTGCCCTGTATACAACCAGTGCCCTTCCTTCAAATTAAATTGAATTTTCCAAATATTTACAGTTAAATCTGGATGTGGTATGATGTGGATGTGGTACTCTTTCAGGTGTCCTGTACATTGTCAAGTCAATGCTGATTTTATAATGGTAGTTGCTTCCCATGGCAAGTAAGTACATAGTTCATGCAGCATTTTTCAGGCTTGATACTATGTAAATGCAAGTCGTTATCTGTTTGTTAGTTGTTGGTGTGTTTGTTTTTTTTCTTATTAGCATTCAGTTTCCCTACCCTTTGACACAAATGAAGAGGAGAAGCCAGAACAGTAAGATGAGAGAAGGAACTAAAGAAAATAACATCTTATCTGTTCCACTTTTTTCTGTCTCTCACTGTTTTCATACAAGTATGTAATATAGCAAGTATAGTGTAATCTGCAGGTTGATCAGCACTGAAAGATACATAAATTGTATGTATATATTAAGTATTATTTGTTTCATGAAAAACAGTAATCTATTGCAGCTCTGTTGGAAATTAACCAAGGTATATAAAATTCTATATGCGGTCTGTCTTGCATTTTTCTTTCTAAAGCAGGCATACATTTGCAGATACATTGCCACAGTTTGTGCATGTTTAATGTAATATTGCTAACCTTGACCAGGCTGCAACTTATAGCAAAATGTGAAGAAAATATACCTTCCCATTAAACAAAATCCAATGCCATTTTCAGGTTCTGGGCAGTCAATATAGTGATAATGAAATATATTTGTCCTGTATCTTTAAATTTTTTCCTGACTTGGTTGCAATCTTTCTGCTCAGGCCATGGTTCCAATGGCATTGAAACTGAATAATTTTCTTTCCATACATTATATTTGCTTTTAACAGGTTTACATTATAATACTGCCATTTCTGTTGTAGGTAAAATACTTGTGTGACATTTTAAAGCCACGCTTTTTCCTAATTGAGAAAAGGACTATAATATCTGTAAAAATATTCCATATATTTAAAATATTTGTTAGTTTCCTGGAAGAAGCAAAATGTAAAGCTTTCAAGCATGGCACCAATCTGGATTTCTCCTCTGAAGGGGTAGCTGAATGGAATACTAACTAGTATTTGCTCAGTACGTTGAAGAAAATGGTGAGTTCCATACATAAAATTGTGTGAGAGAGCTCTGCCTAATGCCTTCTCATTGAAGAATTTTGTTACTGACCCCATTTATATAATGAAGTAGCATTTCATAAGAGGAGAGTTGTGTGCCTTAAAGAACAGAAAAGGGTTCCCATATCAAACAGTTCTGAAAAGAAAATTTGACCCTCTCTGTAGTGTCACAGAGAAATAAGAGAGAGACTAAACAATACCTAATGTAAGAAAGCTGGACATAGCGTGACCTCATCTTGCAGAGAGATATGAAGATGGTCAATATTCTATGCTAGAGTAGTTGACTAGTGATCAAGAAGAACCACTCATAGTGGGACAAATTTTAGCACGTGTCTGCAGAATTGAGACAATAGAATAGGAAATATCCAACCATTTGTGAAGTGAAAGTAAACACTGAAAGCCTTGTCTGAGGTGTTGCAACTCAATTAGCTAATTAGAGTTCAGGCTAGGTTGTGGCCATGTCAATATGGGTGAGAAAATGAGGTGAGAAAGAAGGGAACTGTTATTTCATCTTTTGTACCTGTGAAAGGCTTGCTTGTCACTGGTATCATAATCTGAAATTTCTCCCAAAGTTTATTCCCCAAGAACCTGCCCACCGGACAATGCCGTGGTTCAACTGTCAGTCTTATCAACTCCCATGGATATGATCAATAGTTGTCTCAAGTCCACATAATCACAACTTAACCCCTAATAGCTGTTTTTGAAAGGAACTCTCTTGGGAGCCACAAAACAGTTGAAAACACAATTATTCTTCACTTTCTGTTCTGCAAAGGAGAAAAGAGAAATTAATAATCAAAGCTGCATAATGAGCAGAATGGCAGCTTACTTACCGAAGGTGCATTTTCATCTCCAGCAAGTGAGGAAGAAATGATTTCTGAGAATACAAATGAGGAAAAATCAAATACCTCAAAATCTTTGGGAGGAAATTTTGACTTATCAGATAATAAGCTAGCTTTTAGTGATGAGAATGATAATGATTCCATTACTAATACTGATAACAATAACAATGACAGTGTATGAGCTTAGCAACATCAAATAGTTTGCATCTGCATCTGGTGAGAGAACAAATTAATATAAAAATAAAAAAGAGACGTGAATAGATAGATTTAAAAAAAAAAAAAAAAAGCAGTAAAGGCACAAAGAAGCCTAACAGTAATAATAAATTAAAAATAAATTAAATGAAGAAATATATGTAATTTATTAGTTTTATTTACAGAAACTGGAATAAAATTGTCAGGTTCAAGAAATATATTAGCAACTTGAATTCAAACCTATCCTACTACTATCTTTGAATGCGAACGCCATAATAAATTGGCACATGACCAGAAAGTTTGTTGCATGAGCCACTTTTTAATATCCTGAGCACTTGGGGCTGCCTGGAAAAAGAAAAAAAGATGGCCAAAATAAATGCGCTTGTTTTTTTTTTTTAGAACTGAGAACTTTCCACTTCTTTATGATGATCTAATCTCAGGTACTGAAAGCAAGTTAGAGAGGCTGAAATATGATCTACTTTCCCTTGATAATAACAGAGCCTTCTAACAGACATCAATAGAGATTGGAATGGAACCAAAATGATCAAGAAGACTGATAATGACTAAACTAATTAGGGTAGTTGGTTATCAAATATATACCTTAAACCATTTCATAAATCACAGCCTGCCAGATCTGGCCTCAAGGGAAGGGTCTACGGAGTCAATATGAGAAGTTATGTTGATACAGAGAATATTATCATCTGCTGACATTTACCTTCCATCCCTTTATCTAAAATCATGCTTCTATTCATTCATAATGTATGATAAGTAAAATATACATTAGAGGAATACATTATATAATAATCCCTGTATTGTAATTTCCAGCCAAGCTAGTCAAAGCTACAGTTTTAATGAACTTCAAGTTCTCACTTAGTGCTCTATAGGGAGGGAATCAATGGACTGATTCCCGTGGCCCTAACGATATTGCTTCTACTGTTGAACAGAATACCCTACTTCATGCCTCATCCATAGTCTCTCACCAGTAACATTCAATTAGGGAAAATAAATAAATAAATAAATAAAGGGTAATCACAGGCCAAACAAATTGTCGGTTTCCTAGAAGCATCACCTGATGCTTTATGTCATCATGGCTGTAAGAATGTCTTGGGCATGTGGCTTACCAGTTACATTGACTAACATACTGCTTACTGAGAGAATTTGGTCATGTCTGAACAGCTTCAAGGCAAGGTTTCTGGGTTGGCTTGTGAAACAAAATAAGTATATGATAAGAACAAAGAAACAAACCACAACTCAGCTTCTTGTACTCTTTTTCCCTGTTACAGAGACTGTAAACAGATTTAGCAAAAGAGACCAAGGCATGGCAGAAAACTTCTGTTTTCTCTGTCAGCTCCTCTAAATGCATGCATTGTGTCTTTGTGCCAATGTTACTTACTCTTATGCAACTGTAACTACATGAAGTATGTAGGATAGCTCTTTAAAACTTGTATTGATTAATAGCTTATATAAATTTAAGCACAGTAGTACCAAATGCAACTGTGGTTTAGCCATGCGTAACTGTGAGATGGATAGCCATAAGTAATCAATAACAACAGACAATTAAGATACTGAGGTAATTACAAGAGTGGCAGTGGATGGTAAATAGTCTTTAACTGTAGATGATAATGACAGTGGACAGCTGTAACAAACTACCCAATACAGTCACCAAACCACCAGCAGCACAGTGTCACGGCTATGACGAGCATTCCCAAACCCTGGGGCCTCCAGCCCATGGTGGCCATGGGGCACCTCTGTGGCTCCTCAGTCTGGGCTGGTGTCCCAGATGGCATGCTGAGGGCTCCTGGGGACACTGTTCGCTTTCCTAGCAGTGTATTTGTAGCTGCTTGGGATTTTAATGCTGTCCTGCTTCGGCAGATCCCACCTTGGTGGTTTTCTCAGGTGTTTTTTATCCCCTCAGAAGTCCATAACCAATGGCCTTCCATTCTTTACTTCCTTGGTTTTCCAGGCTGGTAGTTCATTGTTTCTGCTGAGTGATTTCCTCAGTGCAGAGGTAGCTGGTCACTGTGTCCTTGTCCTGCTGTTTCTCTGGGAAACTCTGAAACCAACTCATATCTTTTTTCAATATTCCATATAGAATTTAAATTCTATATTCCAAAGGCAGTATTGCTTTCAAATAGTTCCTTTTCCCCTCATTCTGCAGCTGTCTTAACTATGCTGTTACTGCATTATTTTTCCTATGTGCTATTTATTGTGTTAAATCAGCCATTTGTTAGTTCAGCAGTTCCGCTGCAGTTTATAGATATTCTTAGGCCTTATAGTTATGCTAAATCAGCAGTTTGGTTAGCTCTTGTCTCACCACCAGTAATGCCAAATGTATTTTCGCAGGGTTAGCAAAAATTATACCAAGGCCCATCTTGGCTTTAATGGTCCCTTTCTGCTACTATGGCACAATATTATGTTAAGTCCTATCCCAGCTCATTGGTTCCCTTCACCTGAAATAGCAAATTATGCTGAAGTCTATCAGCCTGTCTTGGCTCACTGGTTCCCTCCCTCTGCTATTGGAAACAAGACATCTTTGTTGTTGTTAAATTTCCCCTTACATCCCCTCCATCAAGAGAACACTTAAAGAGAACTCACTGGCAAATTCCACAACTTACACAAATCATTTTAGCCTTATTCATAAATAGAAAATTTGATCAATAGCTTGCAAATTGTTTTTTATCATTTTTGATACACTTGTTTTTTTGTTTGTTTTTCTTTTTCTGGAAGTACATTAGTTTTAGACTTATTTTTTCAGGCAAACAGCAAAAAATCGTGGTCCCAACCATCATTTCTTGTTTTATTGTACACATATATAGTATTGGCTGCATGTAGGATAAATTGGCTTATGAGATGTGTAAAAAATTGTGGTAAAATAATGTACTTTATGTTTTGGCTGGTAAGCTAGCTCCTAACTAAGGTGCACAGGAAAATAATAATTAAAAACAAAACAAAACACTATATACCTGTTCCTCTAGAATTGCTAACTTCAAAGTCTTTGCATTTTTCTGCAAAGGATTGAGCTATTGTGGGACACAGGGTATATAAGTTAATGAATGGAAGGCATGGTCATTTCATTAATGCCAATGAGATGGTGATGTTGGTATTAAAAAGATTATGATATTGTTATTATATAGGCTAAGACATGTTTTTATTATATAAATATGCAGTCAAGGCAGCCAAAGTAACTGCAGTTTTAAACAGAACCTAATTTTCATTTTTCATTTCAAAGAAAGCCCTTGTTATATTTTGTGATCATACCATAAATGACCAGAACAAAATCCAGGGGAAGAATGGTACATTGCTGCTGTTTGTATACTTTCCTGTTCTTGTGATGAACCTGTTCTACGGAATTGATGAGTACCAAGTTGATTCTTGACTGGTGACTTGGGAGTATGCCATGGCTTTTGCTAATACAGGCATGATCCTACAGCGTATGATAGATGAATCCCTGATTAAGTTCCTCCTACCAAAGATTGTATCAGCAAATGGAAAGCACCTAGTACCTCAGTGCTTGCAAAATCTGTTTTAATTAAAACTCTAGAGGATTAAAATGATCAGCTAATAAATTTTGCAGATATTGTGTGGACTTGGGAGTGAAAGTCTCATTTTGGCAGCATGTCTTGTCACCAGTGGGCTGCTAGCAGCAAGTTACCTGCAGAAGCTAGTGCAAACATGGCCAAGGCTCCTCTGTTGGGAGAACAACATTTCTGTTTCTTGAAATTATGTCGGAGAAGCCACCATAAAAGCAACAAAATAAGGTATTAATATATGGTACTGGATAGAGGGTAGATGCACATGGCCTAAATGTGAGGATGGATTGATGGGATTTATTTCTGACATAGACACAGCAGCCTGAAAGGACATCAGATGCTCTTGGGTTGACCTACTGCTTCCTTGTGAAGGAGTTTTGCATATACAGTACAGCAGCACAGGACCATAATTTGGCAGATAAAAGCTGAAAATTACTGCTGATCAGAAATAAAACAAGGCACAGATATATGCATACATCACATATATGTGTGTGCGCACATGTATATGTGAAAGCATACACCTCCAGTGCTTTAACTTTGTGCTTTGTGTTTTCATGAGTAAGGCAGGACATGAATGTATCTGTGAATCTTCTTGAAGTGTTTTTAGGAAGGTTCCAAGCGATTTATTTCAGATTCTTCAATAAATATAAATTTAATATCCCATTAAAGTGTAATAATTTTGAACAACCAAGGAAGGAAACTCAGTGTGAAAAACAGAGCTAACATTTAAAGCAGATGTAAAATTTTTGTTATTTCCATATAGTTATTTACTACTGTGTACTGGCTGAATTAATGAGTTAATTTGTTACCTGTATATGAGTATTTATTGTTGGTGTCATTATTATGTGACTGTAATTTTAATTAATTCCTTGGCAGAGTTTCAGTGATTTCTGTGTGGATCATTAAGTGTCAAATTGACATTCTTTGTTGCCTCATTTGTAAGTATTAAAGTAGCTATATACAGGAAAAAGATATTAGTAACAAGTAGGAAGAAAAGTTCACCAGAGAGGGAAAAAAAAAATGAACAAACAAAAAAACCTAAAGGTTTGTACTGTTTTGGAACCTTTCTTTAAAAGTTCGAGTGCATGGATGTGAAAAAAATGTGTGTAGGAATGTATCATTCTCGTATACGTATATTGAAGCTCTAAGTAACCACTGCAGTATGTTGTCACCCTGTAATCATAATGAAGTTGCTTAAATTTCTTGTATTGGCCCAGCGTAAAAAATTACAACCAAATTAAGCAAGCTCCTAAATCTACTTAAATTATTTTGGCAGAATTGCCAGTGTTGCTTTCTGAGGTTGTTGAAGGCATTAGTCAGCACCTCTAGGATAAAGCTTTGTCCAATTTTAATGTAGAAGTATTTGGTAGTAAGTTATAGAAATTTTTAATTTCTGTTTAGGGTTTAATTTTCTGTTCATCTTCCTTTGATTGATTATTCTAGCTCATTAGAATTTCTATTATCCAATTAAAATACTGTATTCTTACTATCAGTTGAAATTTAAAATAATAGATAAAAATGCAGGTTGGTTAAGACAATTTAGTTAACACTAAAAATTGAAAACTTACATACTTAGAAGTCTAGCCATCATTTTGGGTTGGTGAGGTAGCCTAAATATAATTGTTTTTATATCCCATGTTTTAAACCTTGGCATAATTTAAACAGGTTAAATCTTTTAATCTTTATATCTAATTGGCATCTTGCACTTGCATTTACATAGAATCCAGGAGCTGCCAATGGCTTTGTATAATGATGATTGTAAACAAAATATTATTTCTGACAACAGAAAAATGCATTCATATGGAATCTTCTGAGTGGTCCAGATAAGTATCTTCTGTATTAATGAAGCTCATTTGCATGGTAAACATTCTTATTTTCTGTTTTCCTTTTGCAGTCTCTTATCTCAGCCTTTCATTTGCAGAATAAACAGGCAACTGAACATGGGATTTTTTTACTTTAGAAAATGTTGTGGTATTTTGTGGTTTGGTTTTGTTTTGTTTGTTTGTTGTTTGTTTAATCTAAGAGCATTACAGATCAAAGCGCTAATGTTTTATGAATTTCCCCATACGGATGTTCTTATTTTATTAAAACACGTGGCTTAAAAGAGGCCAACACAGGTGTATTACAGTGTTAAAGGGAATAAAAAGAACAAACTTGCCATAGGTTCCTGGAAGAGCTGATGCCTTCATATTGATTTCAGTGTAAGTACTTAATTTAAAAAAAAAGTTCTGCAAGTTCTGAGCCACAGCTGTTTCAAGACTTGCTTATTAAATGGTAATTTTAATTTAAATGGATTATTAAATGTATAAATCCACACATACATAGACAATCAGAGAAGTTCCAGTAATGGTAGAAAAACAGAGCTGGCCCTGTATGACACTATCCGTATCCCAGTTACTCATGTTAAATTCACAAGAGTTAAGAGGAACCATTTTAGTCATTTAGCCTGGCCCTCTGCACAGTGCAGGCCTTTGAGCTTCCATAAATTAAGGCCAGTTTGACCTGGACACGGCGTTGTGGTGCTATTTAGTTCCCCTGCAGAGCTGGGGGACCATTGTTCTACACACAAGACCCACATATAAAAGATCTGGAGACCAAGAGAAAAGACCTGTTATTCATATCCACATATTATATGTGGAAAACTGAATCAGAGAAAATGTTATGAAAAAAAACATAAAAGTCAAGGAAAGGCTACCAGTGACTTCAATGGATCTATGACACTACATCAGCTAAGCAATTAGAGACGTGCTTAAATGATTGTCTGACTCTAAGGCCTGCTCCTCAAAGGGCTTGCAGAACAGGCTGAGACCAGCACTTCCAGTGCCACAAATCCTCTAGTTTTGCCAAACAGTAAATCAGTCTGTGGAGACCTATTTGGCCTTTCATCAGTTAGATCATCACTTATGTGTGGAAACAGGCACCTCACATTTCAGTAGAAGGCCAAGGATCTGATTTCATTTCTTCAGTAGACTTTGAACAGTGACCCCAGGGAATTCTCATCATTGATACAAGAATTCAAAATTGTTCTAATGTTTAAGAAAAGAGTTCTTCCTTGATAACACAGAAAATACTGTTTTTGTAATTTTCTGTCGGCCTCAGAAATGCCTTACCCTCTGAATAATTCACAGGAAAGTAGGTCATAATCTGGGGCATCTGAAATATCAGTTGTAGTGACTCATGCATGCAGCAGCCAAGGGCAAGTTTCTCCCCCCAGTGCACTCCGCAGATCTCCACTGCAGAGTCTAAATTCAGACTCTTCACTGATGTCAGGAGTACCGATTGTGCACGGAAGGAAATGGAGAATCGACTGGGGAGTGGGAAAGGAGCAATAATAAAAATGAGAGGGTAGCAAGTTATTGAAGAGAGGTTAGCCTTTTCCAACATCGTAGAGCACCAGATCCATATTCTGTTACGGCGGCATTTATTAGCATCACTGTAATGCTCAGCATTATTAATTAGGTGAGGACAAAGAGGTCACGCAACGCATAATCACACACACACACACACACACACACACACACACACACACACACACACCAAAAAAAAAAAAAAAAAAAAAAAAAAAAAAGATCCTCCTGATCCCAGACTGTTTATCACCTGATATTTTCTTTTGGCCAGATGAGATTTTTCTGGAGTAGAAAAATAAGTTTCTAAGGCACCAGTCAAATTTGTAGTTTTGGCTAGAGGTACCTGTGCTTATGCTGTAAGAGGAAAGAGGAAGGAAAAAAAATATCAAGGTTATATAATCCATTGGCATTCCCACAAGGAAAGGGCATAGCAGACGTTCTGGCAGCCTTGAAAACTGGTAAGGTGGAAGGAAAACAGATGACAAAAACCAAGACAGGGAAGTTGGCTCAGATGGATTCTGAGCACATTGCTCTGTTGAAAATCATTTCATGAGAGAAGGTGTCTGAGAAACAACTACATGGCAAGCAAGGGAAGGGAGAGAAAGTGCCATGGAAACTGAGCAACCACTATCTTGAGTTCTGTCCATGAATAAGAAATACTTTTTCTTCTGAGGTCCTCATTGCCAGTAGGAAGGAATACATGAATGCCTTTTCTTCAGCCATCTGATGACCACAGTAAGTGAGAAGTTCTGGTTTTAAAATGGCTCCCACCATTCAAAAATGTAGCTTGCCTCAAAAATATATATTATGTTGTGTTATGTTAAAACTGACACCAAACATGAGTGACCTGAAGCTCTAGGTACCGTCAGTGCTACAGTGTGTAAGCAGAGCTGATTGCGTTATGAGTGTGGTCTCAGCCATGACTTGATTTTCTTGCTGTCTGGACTGAAGCAGAAGCCTTACCATTATTGTACTGCTAAATGTTTTTGTTACAGTGTCCAGAGCAAATGTTGTCTCCTTGGATGCATAGCAACTATTTAAGAAAAACTTCATCTTGCAAGGGGTACTCAAGAATAAACACTGCAAAATTAATTTACTTTAAAATCACTTTCATTATTGGAGTCGGATCAGTGGGAATGCATAAGTAAGCATTTTTCAGTTTTACAGCAGGTAAATGAAAAAATCTTTAATGTTTTTGTTTTGAAAGGAACATTGTTCCTGTGGTTCATTTTTAACATAAAGGGGAGCTGTCAGTTTTGCCTCAGTTTGTACTGGGTGTTTCTCCGTTCCCTGCTCACTGTGGTTGGCCAGAACCAGACCTGCAGCCAGTAGCCCTATTAACTTGTATTGGCAGCTCTGGTTTGTATCCTTGACTGCTTCTGGCATGGCTGTTCATTCTGTTACTTCTTTGCAGTTATCTTCAGCTCACTACTAAAACACATGTAATTCCCCATTTTCCAATGCTTTATTTTCTCAATTACAAATCTCCCATAGTTGTCAATGTTTATTAAAAATCCTCATCTCTTGTTCTGCGCTTTGATAAAGTCTACACATTTTCACATTTTAAGAAATTCTCCAAAATTTGATATAGTATTCAATGATGTGCTTCTTGACCTCTGTGGAACACCCGGATAAATGTCCTCTTTGCCTGTTTGAATTTTATGAGTGTTGCTGGTTGGTGAAGAAGCACTACTGAGGTTGAACAGAAAATACCTCAATTCTTATGAGTGTTTTAGATAGGATGCAACCTCCTCAGTTCAGATAAAAAGTCCTACAGGGTCTGAATATTATTTTGCACAGGGTTTCAAAACTTCTTGAACACATCTGCTTTGCAAATAACCATTGATAACAATTTGCGTTAGTCATGTAGAACCTTCAGCTGTTAAGGGAAATTTAACAGAGGCTGGAAGCTTGGAATTCAACCAGTTTTGAGATCATCCCTGCTCACTAGAGAGTGAAAGCTGTCTTTTAAAAGAATTATATATATGTGTGTGTGTATATATAGAGAGAAAGAGACATGAAAGAGATAGAAAGCAAGGATCCAACTTGTTTGGATATTTGGATGTTCAGAGATTTAGCTGAGTGTTGTATATTTAATCCTGAGGGTTTATGGCAGGTAACATGCAGTGTGATAGGTCAGAAGATCTGCTTTGTGGATAAGCAGGTGTGGTGATGCAGCCCTTGAGGGAATTCCACCCTGAGTGGTTTTCCCTGGGTAGCAACATCGAGACCTTGTGCTAGAGGGAGGTGCTGTAAGTGGTGTGTAATAACCAACACTGCCATCTTGTGAGCAAAGCATACCCCTGCATATTAAGAAGTATTTTAAGAGAAAGGCAGTCATTTATATATGTATGTATGTATGTATGTATGTATGTATGCTGGTTCATTTTAGAAGTACCCAGGACTTTCTGAGCAGCTAACTGTTCAAAATCTTGGGAATTTAGATTGTTTCCTTATATGAATAGGTTCCCATAGTAGCCCTCCCCCTTGAACTTGTAGGCAGGATTGTTTGGTACTGTAAATCAATCCCAGCTGTCAAATGCAGTAGTACATAGCAGTATTTTACCTTATAGTGTCCCCGGTGACCTTTCTTCTTTGCTTTCTTATTGTCATTCAACAAGTAAGAGTATGCAAATTCACCATGAAAGGCAAATAGTAGTCAATCCTAGTTTATAAAGAATGATTTATGATATTATTTCTGTTACTCATTATTGGCTCCATTCCTTGAGATGATGAAGGAGCTATCTTTATTAACCTCAGCTAGCTGAAAACATTTCATCTATGAGGTTTTTTTTGAAGAAATGAATCTCAGTAACTCATGATGGAAGGCATCTGTGCTGACCCATCAGCATTGCTATGGCTTTCAATATATTATACTCAATAACAAATAAACATCCTTAGCCAGAAACAGGATCCTGCACTGCAGCTTGATTACATCTGCAAAGAACAATGATTGCCCTGCCTATATGAATACAAAAACACTGGCTGATAGCCTGCAAATACAATCTGTTTAAAGCCATACTGGTGAAATACCTTCATTCCCCAAACCAAGGGATTATTATTATTCCAAGACTGTGTGTGCTTCCCACCAATTGCAGCAGTCATGCCTAATCTTTCGCCCTAGTTGGGGATAAAGCAAATGTGGTAGAAGTTTCTTCTGGAAAATGATGCTGAACCTTTCAAAATAAAAATGAGGTAAAATGTCCTCATAAAAGTAGTTGATCACTGGAACATGCAGTCCGGAGAAATAGCCTTTGTGGATTTCTTGATGTCAAGGCTGGATACAGTCTGAGAGATATTGTTTGGTCAAATGTAACTACTGTGCTCAGGCAGAGTGAATGTGAATAAAAATTTACTGTGATAAATTGCTGTTATTTGCTTCTAAATCCATTTTAAAGGACCAATTGCTACTCCTAAATTTGGATTTAGAGAAATAATTAAGAATGAACAAAGGAATTGTAAATCTTAGTACAACAGACTGAAGCCTTTGATGACAAATTTATTTTAACTTTGTTACACAAGTAGCCTCTGTGTTTTGAGGGACTATGTGACTCTCAGTAATATTGATTGATTTGGTGCTCAGGTCAGACTTAATGGACCCCTGGAAGATACCACCTGGGAGGTCACAGCTTGTACAGTACATGTAGCACCATTCAACATCAAGGGCATACTAAAGTGTTCCATGAGAATATAATGATCAGAAATAATTAAAGGATTTCTCTGCTGTTGTATTGAACACAATTCATGGCATTGCTGAAGAACCTATTCAACTGTGTTAGCTGTTCTGTTTTTCTTGTGCCCAGGTTATTCGTATGGTAGTGTTGTGTTCTGGTGTAGACAGCAAATAATTTTCTTCATTAGTGCTTGATTGATTTATACACAAACACATGCATATACAGTATATATAGCTGATGCAATACCCAAAGGGAAACGGAGTAGCAAAACAGACATTTTGGTGTGTTTGTTGTCAGAAAATGTCATGATTCATCTTTCATGAGCATCTGCAAATATGCATCTGCCAAATCTATTTTACTAAACGCTTGTTTCCAGTCAAACATATTCTTGCCCCTAGAGTACAACATTTTTGATTGACAAGTAGAAAAGGATTAATGATTACTTTAATGTCTCTACAGATTCACACATTCCCATTTTCCGCTCCACAATAGGAACAACTACCATGATTCACTCCTCGCTGTCACATGGTAGGAGTGACTTTAATGTCTTTTCAGCTCTGTACATATTCTTTGAAGTGACAGAAAGGGAACCAACTGTTCCTTACAGGACTTAGACAAGGACTCACCCTCTGTGGTAAACTTTGCCTAATACTTTGCTTTAGTTCCTAACCACTATTTTCAGAGCATTGCAGAGTGTATGAGGTTGCTACCAAGCTTCCTGACAATTTTGAGCCATAATCTGTTGGCTGTCTTGAAGAGCAGGGAGAGAAGGGAGAAGGCTTAAGAGAGAAACTGAGGCTTGCTAAAACTTCTTTATTTTGGCTTGTGGATTTCTTTAACATCTGAAATCAGGAAGCAGCAAGCCTGAATATTAACTTCATTTAAGATCATTGAAAAAATCTTTGTCCCACAATTAGGATTAAAACTCAAATATCTTAACATTCAGTCCTGCTCAAGGTCTTAAAACCTGGCTCACTTCAATAGAGATGAAATCGTACTCTCAAGACTGCAACTAAATGTGGATTATATGACAGCATGGTTTGTTGTAAAAATTATTTTTGGGTGCTGTGATATTGTACAAAAAGATCGTCAATTACTTCCCGGTACCACTGTGTAGTATGAAGAGTTAGGAATAAAAGAAAATACCCACTTTCTCACAGTATTCATTGACTTTTCCTTCATCTTCATTAGTAGTAAATTAATAGCATTCTATTTATTTATATTGTGCTTCCTTCCTTGCCAGGTACATTTCTGACTTAATGTGTGGGGTTTGTTTGTTTGTTTGTTTTTCAGAGAAAATACTGTGATTAGACTCATCTTGTTTAGTGTTTAATTGTATTTTTATCTTCAATTTTTTTCTTTAGCTTTTCTTTTTTAAAGTAAAGAATAATGAGCAAAATGAAGGAAAAATGGTTGCATACAACTTTTAAGAAAATTTTTGCTGGTACAACTATGTCACAGTTGGAACATATCTAATGAGATACAGATAAGGACACATTAAAGAGTAGAATATTTCATCTGATGAGTAAGACCTCTCTGTATTTCTGTATGAGAAGTTGTAGTAATATGTTACTAGTCCATTTAAATCAGTGACAAAAAAAAAAAAGACAACATGACAGCGGAGGGGGTGGGAGGGCAACAATGCTATATCGTGGTCATGAGGCGAAGAGAAACCAGTCTTATCCACTGTAATTAGCGTGGGCTAATCGAATAACTAAGTCTAGAAAGGGTGAGGCATTCACTTTCCCAAGAGTATTAACATCTTCAGATAATCTCAAAAAGTGGTGAATATTACAAACTAAATTTTCTGGAAGAGAACTGTAGCTGACATCAATTATCATCTGTGAAATAACACCAGGTAGACAACTCTTCCTCCCGTGGTGAGAAATGCATGGCCTGTCTGTTCGTGGAGCACATCAGGAGGTATTTCTAACTTTTTTTTTTTTTTTTTTTTTTTTTTTTTTTTTTTTTTTTG